>NW_015650392.1:526361-564717 GCF_001515625.1 Sinocyclocheilus rhinocerous | reverse complement strand
TGTTACACCAAATACACAAAATAATGATCTTTAAAATAGCATCATATGACCCCTGTAAGGGTTAAAGAATTTGCCACTGACTATTCAAACGCGAGTTTTGAGCAGTGTAGAGTAGCACTTGTTGTTTGTTGTTTGTCGTTTCTCCGATCACAAATGCAGGCATGGCTTTATGTTTATGCCTATTAGATTGTGGTTTATTAACGTCTACACCTACCCCAACCCTAAACCTAAACCTACCCCTTACAATAATAAAAAAAATTGTAATTATTGTTGTACAGTGTGACAAAAATTACGCTGTATTGATGTGCGCATGCCCAGTAGCACCATACGTATCCCTTCTAGCCTTAACCCTTTTAAAGCCAGTTGCGCTCGCGCCATGGCGGAATTTGCAAGTGGAAAAACAGAACGCTTCTGAAATAGATCTGCTCATGCGCGAGCAAATAGGTAGGCTAATTCGGATACATGCAATGACTATCCATTATGACGTGTAGGAATTTTTATATTTATGTACACAATAATAATCTTTTACATTTTAATCCTTTAATTTTTCATATTAAAAAATGTTTGTATGCTGCGAGTCCCTGTGTGTGTAATAAGCAAAGTGTACTTTGTGGACCTGCCTATAGACGCATATTACTAACGCAGTCTTTAAATAACAATGAATAAATAAATAAATAAAAATATTGCGCCATTGACTTTAGAACAGGTTTCAGTTGATCAATGGTGCAGTGGTTTTCAGCTGCCTCAAAATAGCAACGCGCCAACAATGTGCCTGAACACACCTCATTTTCAGACCAACACGCCCATGGGCGCACAAATGGGTGCAAATGCCTTTGCTATTTAACCCCTTAAAAGGATATCAAGAAACTGAACAGTATTTATATAATTTTTTTTTTTACCTCTGATCCACCGCAATGTCCAACTGTCCTGAGCGCATTCACAACATCCGGCGCCTGCGTGTACGTGCTCTGGCATAATAGATGCATGAGCGGAAGCAATCTGTCACGCGTATACATCACTCATTGGATGTTGTGAATGCGCTCAGGACAGTTGAACATTGCGGTGGATCAGAGCTAAAAAATGATATAAATACTGCCACCTAGTGGTTGTATTTGTACTTTCAGGTAATGCAAGCATAGACGTACTGTTTTTAACCTTCATAGCTATTACAGTGTCAGTTTATGTCCAATCTCCATAAAATTTTGCATGATTGTTTAGAATAATATAATGCACGAGTTTACATAGATTTGTGATGTTTTGCGTTTTCATTTTAAGATTTATAGACATTTGGGTACACTAGATCAAGACCATATTACGAAATGGTCCTGTTATAACTGTCCAAATGCAAATTTTCAACATTTTTTGATTATTCTTGATCTAGAAAGTCCAGAGAAATGTACTGCACTGATTGTATCGATTTTGAGTTTAAAACCTACGACTAGTTCACAAAAGTAGTTTTTTTAAATAATCTCAAATATTTAATTAATAGTTTGATTGACAGCATTGGTCCTAGAGGCAAAGTTATTCAGAATGAGGAGATCTATCATATGATATGAAGATCTAGTGTTTGTGTGAATATATGAACTTTTTTTTTTTTGCAATTTGAGGTTTACTATCATTTACTATAGAAATCTGTGTGTTTTGAGGCCTTTTTAACTGTTATAGCGCCACCTATGGTCCGATCTCTATGAAACTTTGCATGCTTGTTAAGAGTCATCTGTCACATGTTTTCCCCAAGTTTCATAAAATTTTGAGTTTTCCTTTAGGTTTTATAGGCTTTTGGGTATATGTGGCCAAGCTCCTTTTCTAAATGAGCCCGTTATAGCTAACCAAAGGACAAAATTCACAACTTTTTTGATAATTATTGATCTAGAGAGTCCAGAAAATTGTTTTGTAGTGGTTTGATCGAGATTGAGCGAAAAACCTAGGACTAGTTCGCAAAAATAGGTTTTTAACATAATTGAGAATATTTAATATTTATTTAATGAACGATTTGATTGACAGCATTACTCCCGGAGGCAAAGTTGTTCAGTTTAGGTATATGTGCACATATACTCTGATTATCTTCACTGAATGGATAATAAAATGAAATATGACAAGCACAACTCTGCTTTTTTTTGTTAAATGTCAGTTTTAATGAACAATAATAGCCATTATAAAAGTATAACTATAAATAAGAGACTTATGTAATAGGAAATAAGACAAAAGCAAACAATTCAGTCAAATGTATGCAACAAAGTCAGCGCTGTATTACGATTAATAAATAAATAATTTATGAAACATAACGTTGTGCTCAGCCAAAACGATATGACCTGGAAGAAATAATAGATTCATGAGACCAAAGATTGCTTGTTAGATTTACCCCAAATTAATTATACCTCATGTTTAACCACTACCACTATCAGAGCCAGCGGCAAATGTCAGAAGGACTAGCCGAGGTGAGACTGCTCTCGGCGGATACATGAGCACTGAGCGCCCGCTGATCGCGTGGAGCTCACGTCTCCGAAAACGGCAAAGCACATTTTCAAATAGGCGCTCTCTTTATAAATAAACCGCAGATTTGAGTTTTAAACAACTGCATTCTTGCCTGAAATACTCTTAGAACTGCATTTCTTGACACAATAACTGTAATATTTTGAAAATAATGCGGTTTTTCTCCTCCGCCATTAACGCTTGCTGGTTGGTGGGAAATGCATTCTGGGATACCTGGCTGCCTCAAGTTTGCACAAGTCACCTCTGGATGCATCCTTGATAAAAGGGGCGGAGCAAGAACACATCCGGGGATTTGAACTGTACTTGGCTAGATGTGAACTTTGAATTGGAACAGTACTTGGGTGATGACTGATGACGTTTCACAAGTCCACAAGAACACAAGTACAGACAAGAACGCATATTGAGAAACGGCCATACAAAATGTTCAGGGCTGGGGGTACTCCAGGACAAGTTTGAGAACCACTGGCATAATCAAAGCTTTATTGGCATGTCGGGCATTTACAGTAGGCTATTATTTACAAAACTCTTCAGGGCTGCATTTCCCAAAAGCATCGTAAGCCAGTTGATGACAATGGTTCTACAATCAATTTCGGACAGCCCGCTCTGCCCACTTTGAGCTTCAAAAAGCCCCCATACTTTGGAATGATTTGCCCATCTCTATTAGACTGGCAACATATTTGTCTGTTTTTAAATCTAATTTAAAAACTTTTCTATTTGATAAAGCATTTAATACTAGAAGCATTTTCTATTGTATATTACTGTTTTATATTATGTTGAAGCATTTTCTTTTATGGTAATCTTTTACAATTTTAGTTGTTTCTGTCTTATTGTTTTGTTCTTGTTGTTTGTGGTTTTAGTTATTGTAAAGCACATTGGTCAACGCGGGTTGTTTTTAATCGTGTTATATAAATAAATTGTCACTGTCATTGTCATTGTCATAAAATGCTCTACTACATAAAAACCTTGGCACAACACAGGTTTTTCACATCTAGTGCTGAGTTTTGATAAATTGTTACAGTACTGCCTACAGCGTCAACAGAGTCTGGGTTTGTGCAGCATGAATATGATTCCTTTAAATATGTGTTTTAACATACACGTTAAAAATCAACCTTTGATATTTTGCCAGTGACACTTTCCATCACAAAATTATAAGTCTATTTTAAACAAATGTAATGCACACATGAAACTGTAAAGGGTTGGTGTAAAGCGTTAAATGACAGCAGTAGAGTCATGTAATCCCTGACAAACAGACTTTTTTCCAGTTGGTTTTGTTCTAAGTAAAACTGAAAGTAGATTTCACAGAGGGGTGTTGCTGGAATGTGCAAATTCTTTTCAATATACCACCAATGCAAATATGAGACCTCATTTAAACTCTTTCTCTTTTATCTGGGATCTAAACAGCCCTATCACTTGTAGTGTGGATTGTTCTTCTTCCTAGATTTGGTGGGAAACTTCAGGTTTCCATCATTCGTCGCTGCATGTTTGCATCATTTGCTAACTGTAGTTTATAGACTATTTGAGATTTGAGAACTGGCATTTGTGCAAAAACGTTATTTAAAGTAAATAGTAAAATAGTAAAAACTATTAAAATCATCCATGTTATATCAGTCAGTCAAACTAATGCAGTGGGAGTTTAAATAGCTTAATAAAATTATTTTTAAACAACGAAAATGATTTAAATAAGTCATGTTTATGCTGTGATGCCAGTGTTTTCTTTTAATGTATTTCTCAGAAATTCTCAGTTCAGGTTATGAAATTTGTGAAGAAGCACCAAGTACTTGATAAATAAATTTGACAAAACAATCAAAGAAACATAACATAATAATAATTTAAAAAAAACAGCAACAGATGCATGTAAATGTAATTTCAGGAGAACAAATATTCCACTTAGAGCACCATATATGATTTAAATGAAAGAAAAATGAGACATGCAAATTGTTCTTTCCATGTAGAATTTGCACTTACAGTAGCCTCAAATAACATTCCTTAAGAAGAAGAAAAAAGCACATACAGGGTGTGACCTTGCTCACACAGCAATAGCGCAGTACATTATCCGCTAAAAGGATTCATTTACTTATACATTATTATGTAAATCATTTGTAATTCATAGGAACATGAATAGCTTTGAATAAATCAAAGCTATAACAGATTCATGATGAATTCTGCTGTTTTGCAATACACATGACTGAATGCTTAGAGGCATCAGGTGACAGAAAAACAAGTGAAAAGTTATTGAGCATGCAAGTGTCATTTGAGGCTCCTCCCCTTCATAGATACCAGGTATATAGGACAGTGGGGAGAAATGAAAGTTAAAACTAAAACAAAGCTATACAGAGAAATTCAGACCAGCAGATCTGCAATGGAAGGTAGGATTCAACTATTAACATGAATTTTAGCATTGCAAATATCATTAAAGTTAAATAAATAATACAGTTCTAGAAATAAAATACTAATGCATCATATTAACATCTGGTTAACAAAAAAAATCTCAAACCACAGCAAAACACAGCCAGTTTAAAGAACCCCTTAAAGCAGTGATCTTCACTATTTTTTTCACGAGAGCCGCACTTATAGGACAAAGTTAATAGGAGAGCCACTTTTACTGCAAAGTATGAAAAGTTACATCCAGTCATAAATAGCATGTCTGCTTCTCAATCTGTCATCCCTGAACATACAATATGCAATGCAATACAAAGGGGTTTATTTTTAAAAGTTATTTTTTATTAAAGTTATTTGCTTCTACATTAGCCCATCATGTATCAAACCATAAGAGCACATTCGGCGTTAAGAGCTGGAAAGATTGCCAAAACAACTCCGCAGTGAGTCAATGTCATGGACGTAAGGGCAGAGCAAGTTTAAATATCTTTCTAGTCTATATTTCCATCTTGTAATTCCGCTGTTTTGGGTATTTTTAAAATATAAATTATTTGTAATAGAGCAGACACTGACTGTTGTTCATGTATTTATGTTCTCATTTAGCGAGACAGCAGACGCTGAAAACACTTCGCACTTCAGTATGTGTGTAGTAAACGAAACCGCGCGTCTGTGCCATTCATTCATAAAGAGACATGCAGGATTCATATTTAAATGTTATTTTTGCAGCTTAAAATTTACAGATACCAGTCAATATTGCGATTTGATTTAAGTGTAATGACCTACTTTTGATTTATTCACCCAAACTTTGACAAATTCCGTGACATTCCGCGTTATACAGTAAATTCTGTTTTTATGACTGGATTCCGCAATTCCGTCCGCGTTTTCCGCATCGCAGAAATCATAGGGCCATAATTATAATGTGTTCTATTGTCTTTTGTCGCGTCACACCACGACGCTTGTGTCCAGTGTAGACACGGTGTGAGTTTTTATAATGGCTTAGACATAGTCCTGCTTGTTTTTAATGTTTTTATTAAATATCTGTATTGATCATATCATCGCATTATTTACTGCCATCTGCCATGCGAGCCACACATCAAAGCTTGGCGAGCCGCATGAGGCTCGCGAGCCGCGCAATGAGTAACACTGCCTTAAAGCATCCAAGTCCTGGCTTTCCTGGTCTTTTTTCTGTGGTGTTGTTGCAGCTGGTTTACGGGTAATTATCTCTATCACTATGTAAATATCATTGCTTGCTGTTTTGACTCTTGCTCTGTGCCTTCAGAATAGCTTTTATATTAGTTTAACAAAAGTAGCATTTTTGCTATGCCTTAAACTATAAATCACTGACAGCATCTGCATATGAAAAGCCCTTAGGCACTGATGGAATATTCTAAATATGCTGCTTGAAAAGAACATTATCCTTTATCAGACAGCAAAAGCGTGTACATGCATTCTTCCTGCAATGCAGTAGTTTTGAGGTGTGTACAGTGAATATGTGAGGGCCTTGTGTACAATCCTCCTCAAACTTGCACGCTTAAACTTGCTCAGACACTTTGATTAATTGTGACTTGATTATTTACACAATCACAAAATAATGAACAGGATGCCTAACAACTAAGTATGGAAATAAACATTTTTTTGGAAGGTTAATATATTTATCATTTTAAACAGCAAAATAAATGAATAATTTCTTGTTTAAAGACATTTCAATACTTAAAATTATGATAATTGTTTTTTTAAAATCACACCTATAAGGCATCAATAATTTAATGAACATTATATATTCATATACTTGTTTGCAGATCAGGAAAAATGAGACCAACACTTCATTCAATGCTGAATCAGAGACAGGTAAAATTATGTCAGTTAAATTGGTCTTAAATTGGTGTTTTTTGCTTTGTATGGATAAACAAAACTAATAGAATTGCTATGATTATTAACATGATTGAATCATTGAAATTATTTATTATAATTATCTGTTTCATAAATCATTACATGATAGATGAGATCCGGATTGTCCTGATCGGAAAGACAGGGGTTGGAAAAAGTGCAACAGGAAACACCATCCTGGGAAAGGAAGTCTTCGAATCCAATAGTTCAGCTTCATCTGTTACCGAAGACTGTGAAAAGAAATCTAATATTATTAATGGGAGAAAAATCTCAATTATTGACACACCTGGCCTTTTTGACACAAGAAAAGATGAAGAAAGTAAACAAAAGGTAATGAAAGAAATCAAGATGTGTATATCTTATTCTGCTCCAGGTCCACATGCCTTCCTAGTTGTTATTAAATTGGAAAGATTCACAGAAGAAAATGAAAAAACAATAGAATTTATTGAAAGATTATTTGGTAAAGATGCAATACCTTATACCATGGCACTGTTCACTCATGGAAATCAACTTAAAGGGAAGGATATTGAAACATTTGTGAGCGAAAATTCAGAACTACCGAATTTTGTCAGAAAATGTGGGGAGCGCTGCTTTGTGATTGACAATGACAAACAGGATAGAGCACAGGTTATGCAGCTGCTAGACAAAATTGATGAAATGGTTAGTATTAATGGTGGACAATACTACACTAATGAAATGCTTCAGGAAGTAGAGAGAGCAATTGAGGAGGAGAAACAAAGGATCATGAAGGAGACTGAAGAACAGCGAAAGAGGGAGATGGAGGCTCTAGAGCGTAAGGTTCAAAATCTTGTGCATGAAGAACGAGAGAAAATGAAAAGGCAATTAGCTAAGGATCAGGATGAACAGGTAAGAATTGAAGCTGAGAACAACAATTATTTCATTCGCTTTCATCCGTTGAAATTGCTTATTGATCTTATCGATTTTTTGTTTTCAAACTAAACAGGTTGTTTCATTATTTCCATGTATGCTTTACAGTAACATATCCCAGCAGAAGTTCAGAAGACCAGATGTTTTTGTTGTAATTTTGTTTACAGATGATATTTTTACACCAGTATCACCTATTATGAAAGGTGCCCAAAATTATCAGTCCTACAAAAATGTTATCTACAAAGAACACAATATAAACTTAAATCTTACATGTCCACATGTACATGTACATGTACATGTGTAATCCACATGTAAAGGGAACAAAAACTTAGATTATTCAAAACATTTACAGATGTGTCTCTGATTTTCAACAAATATGTTTCTCAGATTTTTTTTCTCAGTTTTTAAGACTAACAAAATGTTAGACCATTGCTATAATTGAGCATGTACAAACTTTGCTGTGAATGACCATCTACAATGGGCATCCTTTCTTTCACTCAGTATGTTTATCTTTCTTTTTAATCCAAATAAATTAAGAGTATATCCTGTGGGAATAATCCTTTGGTTTTCCAGTCTTAACTTTTCTAGAGTCGTTCTGGACCGTTTTGTTAAACTTTATTTTATCATTATTTTATAATTTGAAAATTTATCAGCCTTATTATTATTATGCTCAGTACATGCCACATTTATACATATTAAACATTACACCTTACTGTCAATCTTGTTCTCATCTGATAATTTTGCTGACAGGAGAGTATCAAGAGAGAATGAATGGGATCATACGCAGTCCGGATTGGATGTGTTCCCTAAACACAACAGCTCTTCTATATGAAATAAGCTCTATACACTAGATTATGGCACAGTGCTTGAGTTTTCTGATTCAGTAGCTAAACCCATAAACATTTAAAGTACATTTAAATGTAAAAAAAAATGACATGCAATTTTTTTTTTTTTTTTTAATTACAATTTTATAAATAACAAGCCACTGACATTTATTAAAGCTCTTAGTCATAGCTCATAAACATAGTGGTAAGTGCTTTGCTTTCAAAGAGAAAGAGACTCTCTCTGCTTTCTCTCTTGCCTTCCCCTCTTTTCTTTCCCACTGCTCTGTTATAGCCTGTTTCAGAGCTTCTGCTCATTCATAAATAAAATTGTTACCATCAACTAGTAGGCACTACATTTAAATCCATGTGTTTTATAGAAGACAAAACTTCACCATATACATTTTTATCTTTGAGTAATATCTGCTTCCACCTTTGTTAATATTGTATCACTTAGAGCACTTCCCAGAGGAGAAATTTGTTGCTCAGTGGTTGCTCTTCCTAAGCTCAGGAGACTTAGATGAGATTCTCATATATCTCTCATTTAAGTATCAACAGCATTTCAGATGTTTCTCCTAAAATTCCTTAGGAGAAATAAAAGTAGTCACAAATGAGATATGAGGAATATTTTGGAAAAAAGAGTAAAAACTGAGAATGTGGTGGAGTAAACAAAATATCTCTTAATTGTCTTGCTGCAATCTCTATCAAGACTCCATTATAGGAATATTTTATTTCTCAGAGTTTGCTCTTTCTAAGCTCATGAGACTTAGTTGTGATTCTCATGTATTTCTCATTTTAGTCTCAACAGTGTCTCAGATGTTACTCCTAACATTCCTTAGGAGAAATAAAAGTAGACACAACTGAGACATGAGAAGCTCTGAGACAATGGAGTCCAAAATGACAATAGAGAATGTTAAGCCGAGTTCTGGGAAACTGTTTATCCGCCATACTGAGAGTATCGCGCTGCCTCTCCGCTTTTGAGTTCAGGGCAGTATTTTGATTTTCTGTTGTGATTGTGGAAAATGTCACCATTGTATATGTCATTCATGCTGCATCGAGAATTGCAAAAGTAACTCTGATCATCGTTCTGAGAGAAAACTGGACAATGCAGTGTATTTTTCGCCTTTTCTACGTCTAAAAACCCCAAGAAGCAGGTCGCGGAGATGACAAGACGCCAGATAGTAAATCTATTAATAATTTCACCGAATAAACCCACAGCCCGTCACTCAAATAAAAGAATCATATTGCTGCGTGTTTTTGAAAGTTTTCATTTTGTTTGGTTTAATAAATAACATCACCTTCGCGAGTATGACTCTCACTCGGCTTGTGAGCAGAACTTGAAACAGGGACATTAAAACGCTTAACACAAATAACGCTTCGTGTGGCTCAATGTACCATGTACCAAGTTTTTTCCTATCATATAAAGAATGCCTAATGTACAGAGATAGTGGTATTAAAAGACCACATTCTGTAACGTTACACACCTTAGCCTACTTAATAAAGCATAATATCTGCAGAAAAACTGATGAACCCAAAATACGAACTTTAAATACTGTCTTAATGCATAAGCGTTTTCTTCATTACGATTTTCTAAAGGGAGGAAAACGCTTGGTCTAACAGCATAGCTTATAAACCCAAAGAATACTTTCTTCTTCAAACTGCACCATTACAGATAAGCTATCCAGCTTTTCTTTTTCTCTGACATATTTCAGACGTTTGACCCCTACCACTTTTGCCCCTGATAAACTTCTCTTGATTGTGTCTTCTGATACATCCGTTGAGACCCCTGTTATTACTCCCTTCATCCATTTCTTCTCTTCCAACAGTGTACACAAATTTTTTTGCCCTGCTAGCATCTTTAAGCCTAGTACCTGTTTTTTATTTTTACAAAAAAGCAGCAACTTTCCATTCCGTAACATTTTCGCATGTTCGATTTTCCCGATCTCTTCTTTGATCGCTTTAGTTATTTTCAGTGGGTTTAATGCATTCATATTATCAGACATGAATTTTATCATTACCTTAAACTCTTCCTTCTTCCTTCTCTCCTGCTGTCTTTCCCTTTCACTTTCCGAACCAGAAAGTTGATTCCATTTTTTTTCCTTTTTCGATTTTCTACTATATTCCAATTTCCATTTTTACTTCCTCTCTCCCCGCCACTACATTCATCCTCTATGTCCAGCTCACTTCCTGATCCTACGTCACTTCCCTCCATCTCTGCTCCAGTCACACTCCAGTGTTGCCAACCTGCATCAAAACTGATCAGGGGAAGTCAAAAGCAGGTATCCGTATTCATTTCAGCATTTGTAGCAGTGGGTGATCCTCTCAAAATGGCGGCGGCGCCCCAGTATGCAACGCGGCGTGACATAGCTTCACATTCTCTATAGAAGAGAAACATGTGTGAGAAACATGCAGTGCGTTCCAAACGGAATTTATCGCCCTCCGAAGGGCACTTCGAGTGAAAACAATCATGGCCGCCATATTAAAGGGTCGTTCCAAAAACGAAGTGCTCAAAACTGGCCACTTCAAAGGGCCCTTCGGAATGAAGGATTTCGAAGGGTACAACTAATGGACACTTCAGGCTCCCATGATCCTTTGCGCAGATTCTTTGCATGATGATGGTGCCTCCGTGTGGGCACGTGATGATGACACAGAAGGGCACTTCAAGAAACAGTTGTTTGGTCCCCTACACCCTTCAAACTTTCGAAGCTCTCACTCCGGAGGGTAAACCCTTTGAAGGGATTAGGGCGTAGGGATGAGCCCTTCCAAATGGAACGCAGGGATGGGAGATCTCTATTGTCTTGCTGCAACACATAAGCTGCTGGAGAGGATGGCGTCTGACATTTCTCTCTGTTTCTGGACAGTTATACCAAAAAAGTTCAACAAATATATTAGATTGGTTAAGTAACATATGTTACCTAATGTGATGCTATTGTTGACTAAATGCAGTCGTGCATTTCTGGCCTTTTGAACAGGTCAGGTTTTTTTTTGAGTTGAGATTGACTTTAGTTGATGGCGAGCCAACCTATTCGGACACTGGAAGAGAAAGAAGAAATTTCTTCCTACAGGACCAGGAGAGTATTGCGATTTCAAATTTTTTTCCCTGCTTAAGGTAAAACTATTCCTGCACAGAGACTGTTTTTTTTCTATACAGGACAGAGAACTGTCTGAGATAAATAGAAAAAGGAACTGATATCAGTCTGTGAATATTTGGAAATTGAACATTGTCGACGTGTGCATGATACATTGTGCAAGTTACGTTGTGGCGACGTAAGTGATTGATCGCAAAGACCCTCCCACCATTAGCTACTGTTGCTATATCCGACAAACAATGCCACTCTCACACTACACACCATGTTTCTCTTAAAGGGGTCATATGATGCAATTTCATTTTTTCCTTTCTCTTTGGAGTGTTACAAGCTCTTGGTGCATAAAGAAGATCTGTAAAGTTGCAAAGACTAAAGTCTCAAATCCAAAGAGATATTCTTTATAAAAGTTAAGAGTCAGCCACACCCCCCTAAAACGGCTCGTTCGAACACGCCCCCACATATCTACCTCACTATGTGGGAAGATTTGCATAACACCGCCCAAATGTTCACACAAAGAAAGAAGGAGTAACTTTTATTCTCGCTGTAATATTGTTGTTGCCGCTGCCGCCATGTCGTGAAGACGCTGTGTGCTTCGTTGTGAAAGCGAAGCTACTTTGGTCTTCCAAAAGAGGACGATATCCGCTTCGCCATGCCTAGAGCTGATCTGTGCTGGTCGCAAAGGGAAATCTTAAACATACTGCCGAGTCGCGCCCTGGCTAATCAGAGCACACCTCGCTTTTCAGACCGATTAGTTTTGTAAAAATCGACGCGTTTCAGAAGGCGATAGATAGAGGAGAAACAATAATGTACAGTATGTGGAAAATAATGTGTTTTTTTAACTTTAAACCGCATAAACACATTTCATTACACCAAATACACAAAATAATGTTCTTTTTAGCAGCATCATATGACCCCTTTAAGCTAAAGACTCTGGGGGTCTCACATTTGTCTCCTTTAAAGCTTTATAAAATATCTCAACTTTACAAAGTGTGCACCAAGTCAAGTACTCGAAAGGCACTAAATAAAGGGGAAAAAATAATACATTCAGAGTTTAAGCCTATATTAAGAGAGAAATTATCCAGAAATAAGGATAATGTTACTTTTTATGGGATAATGTTAATGAGCGTAGGCACATAATTTGTTGTTGGAAATAGTAATGTATGCCTTTATCAAAACTGATATCCGGAAAAATTAACCCTGGAGCTTTCTTTGCTGAAAGACAAATAGGTTATGACTCAGTCTTGATTATTAATTGACTAATTTGATTATTAATACTGTACATATTATATGGTAGAAATTCATCTGAATTTTAGAGGAGACAAACGTGAGAGCTCCTGTGTCTTTAGTGTAGGAGAAAAATCTGAGCTCAGTGTGTGATGTTTTAGAGATCTCTTATAACTTTTTGAGGAGACAAATGTAAGATATATAGTCTCTAGCTAAAGAGAAAAATCTAAGCACAGTGTGTGATGTTGTTGAGATCTTGTTTGAAACATTGGAGGAGACAAATATGAGACCACCAGAGTCTCTAGCTAAGGAGAAAAATCTGAGCACAGTGTGTGATGTTGTTGAGATCTCTTCTAAAGCTTTAAAGGAGACAAATGTGAGACCACCAGAGTCTTTAGATTAGGAGAAATGTCTGAGCACAGTGTGTGATGTTGTTGAGATCTCTTCTAAGGCTTTAAAGGAGACAAATGTGAGAGATCCAGCGTCTCTAGCTAAAGAGAAAAATCTAAGCACAGTCTGGAATGTCGTTGAGATCTTGTTTGAAACATTGGAGGAGACAAATATGAGACCACCAGAGTCTTTAGCTTAAGGGAAAAATCTGAGCACAGTGTGTGATGTTGTTGAGATCTTGTTTGAAACATTGGAGGAGACAAATATGAGACCACCAGAGTCTTTAGCTTAAGGGAAAAATCTGAGCACAGTGTGTGATGTTGTTGAGATCTTGTTTGAAACATTGGAGGAGACAAATATGAGACCACCAGAGTCTTTAGCTTAAGGGAAAAATCTGAGCACAGTGTGTGATGTTGTTGAGATCTTGTTTGAAACTTTGGAGGAGACAGAGAGATACATATAGTCTCTAGCTAAAGAGAAAAATGTAAGCACAGTGATGATGTTAAGATCTCTTCTACAGCTTTAAAGGAGACGATTGTGAGAGTGTGTGTTTTTGTCTCATTAGACAGGTTTGAGAAGCAGGAGACTCAAGCAAAAATCTCCATTCAATCTTAAAGTAACCTCATTTCCGTCAAGGAGAAATATTTGAGATGTTAAAGAGATCTCACTTTTGATTTTTCTTTCCTCTGGGTTGGGGCAAAAAACACTCAAAAAAATGAAACCTTGACTTTAATAAATTTTTTCTTGTCAACAGGTTCCACAAAACTTAATTATGAAAGTTGAAAACAAATATTTCAAGGTTATCTAACTTAATGGGGTTGTTTTAGGGAGAAATAATATTTTTGGCTCAAGCCAACTATTATCACTCATTTTTGCTCAACAAGAGACGTTTGAGTTTAACTAACTAAAGTCAGTTGTGTTATATGGACTAACAAAATTTGTTTAGAAGTTGCATGTTACATATTTGTCTATTCAAAGTAAACTAATGATTTACAAGCATACACAAATGTTTTCTACAAAGAGCACACAATTTGAATTTAAATCCTTGATGTTTCCACATGAAGCGGACAAAAAATGTAGATTGTTCAAAACCTTTACAGTCTATTCTAAACCTTTTCAAAGTTTTTTTTAGATTAACAAAGTTTTTCACCACTGTACAAATTTGCTATAAAGAACAATGAGTGTCTTTCACTTTGTATGCTACCCTTTTTTTTCTTTTCTTTTCTTTTTTTTTTTTTTTTATCAAAATAAAGTAAAACGTCTCCGGTTACTATCATAACCTTGGTTCCCTGAGAGATGGAATGAGACATCGTGGAGGTTTCTCCGCTATGGGAACTCCTTCCCTTCCAACCTTTCCTGAAGTCCTATTGGCCCACACCAGTCCAATTGACTGGCCAATTGTCACAAAGTATGCAAATCACATGCAAATACTAACGAGCTCGAGAGGCAGTATAAAATGCAGTGCACGCGACAATTATGTCAGAATCTGATACTGAACGCCGCTTAGCTGGTCAAGCAGCAAACACGGCGACCTCATTCCCACTCTCAGGGAACCGAGGTTACGAGCTTTCACGAGACATAGCAGAGGTTTCTCCACTATGGGAACAATATTTAATCCTGCCATGAGAGAGGCTACGAGCAGCCTGACCAAGTTACACACTCAGCAAGACAAAACACAAACATAATTCCCATAACCAATAGTGACGCTTGTTAGGCGGGCTCTCAGCTGATAGGTGGAGATAAGCCAATGAGCGTCTAAAACCCAGGTATACTAAATTTGCATATCTGGCCAGTAATAGTGTAGGCTGCGCTAAGAACAGGGTAGAAGCAACAACAACAGTATTGAGATGGGGGCTGCACAGAGATAACTGTGCTAAGCAGCATAACAGATAACATGATGATGGTACACAAATCGAATTAGACATTGAATAACAAGAGCTGCACTAAGTACAGGGCAGACAACAACAACAATAGCATAGAGGGCTGCGCAGAGTAGTAACTGCAAGGCAGATAACACACATGAATAGTGATAGCATAACGTGAATCAAGCACTCACCGAAAGCACTTGGGAAGCTAAGGACTGAACGTCCAGCTTGTAAAACCTGGCAAAGGTATTCTGAGAAGACCAGCCGGCTGCAAGACATATATCCTGAATAGACATACCTCTTTACCACGCCCAGGAGGAGGCGATAGCTCTTGTTGAGTGGGCCCTAGCCTTGGCTTGTATAAGCAGCCGTGATAGCGTCCACAATCCAGTGGGAAAGTCTCTGTTTTGACATGGCCCGGCCCTTCGTACGACCACCGTAGCACACAAAAAGCTGGTCAGACTGCCAAAGGCTGGCCGAACAGTCAATGTAAGTCCTCAAAGCCCTGACACCACCTCTAGGTCCCAAGGCGGGACTGAAGGCGGACGCGGGGGATGCAATCTCCTCACCCCCTTAAGAAATCTCACCACCAGCACATGCCAACCGATCGATTGCCTGCCCAGCGGGGAACGAAACGAGGCAATAGCGGCCACATAGACTTTCAGAGTTGAAGGTAGAGATCCACTATCCAGCCTGTACTGTAGAAAACACAGAACATCCGACACGGAGCAAGCAGCCGGGTCGATATGAGCATCATGGCACCATTTCACAAACACTCCCCATTTTAGGGCATACAAACGTCTCATGGAGGATGCCCGTGCCTCCAAGAGCGTGTCGCGCACACGAGAATGCAGGGCGGTCAGCTCCTCTGATATCCCCGAAGCAGTGCCACACCGAGCCGCTCGCTTGAGACAGCAGATCCTTCTTGATGGGGATCGGCCAGGGTGGCACCACCAGCAGCTCTGTCAGGTCCGGGAACCAAGGCTGGTTCAGCCAGTTCGGGGGCCACGAGTATCACCGAAGCCCCCTGGCATAACACCAGCGGCAATATCTTGATCGGGGGAAATGCGTACAGTCTGGCTGCTGGCCAGTGCGATGCTAGAGCATCCCCTTCCAGCGGGGAGTAAGACAGAGAGAAGAACAGCGGGCAATGCGTATTCTCGCTCGTCGTGAACAAATCCACCTCCGCTCTTCCGTAGCGGGTCCAAATCATCTGAACTGACTCTGGGTGCAACCTCCACTCTCCTTGAGGAATCCCTTTCCTCGAAAGCATGTCTGCCCCGCAGTTCAGGAGACTGGGAATGTGTGCTGCTCTGATGGAGAGAAAGTGACGTTCCGCCCACCGCAGGAGACTCGCTGCCTGCTCGTATAGCGCCCTGTAGCGCACACCTCCTTGGTGATTTATGTACGAGACCACAGACATGTTGTCGGTGTGAATCAGTATATGCCGCAGTTCCAGCTGCGGTCGAAAAACCTTTAGAGCTAAGCCCACAGCCCCGAAGCCGGCATGCCTTCACACACTGCTCCCCAACCGCGAGTCGATGCGTCCATCTTGACCACAATACACGACGTCACCAAGCCCAGGGGAACCCCTCGGCTGAAGAGATCTGGGTTGCACCACGGCCTCAGAGCTTCAATGCAGCCGCGGTAGACCACGATGCGCAAACGGCCCGAAATCCATGCCGTCCAAGGGACTCGAGATTTCAGCCATAACTGCAGCGGGTGCATGTGTAGTAAACCCAGATGACACACCGCTGATGCTGCTGCCATGAGTCCCAGCAGCCTCTGAAATTCCTTCAAGTGAACAGAGTTGCCCAGTCTGAAATGGCACAGGGAAGACAAAATGGCTGCCAAGCACTCCCGAGAGAGGCGGGCGCGCATCTCCACCGAGTTGAAACACACCCCCAGATATGTTATAGACTGACTCTGGGCGAGAATGCTCTTCTGCATGTTGACACATAGCCTTAGGGACTCCAAGTGACGAAGTAGCGTGTCTATATGGCTGGCTAGCGTGTCCCGTGAATGAGCTAAAATCAGCCAATCGTCCAGATAGTTGAGATTGAGAATGCGCATCCCGCTCACTCTGAGGGGGGAAAGTGCTGCATCCATGCACTTTGAGAAAGTGCGTAGGGCTAAAGCCAGCCCAAACGGAAGAACAGAGTACTGGTACGTCGTGCCCTCGAACGCAAACCTCAGAAAGTGTCTGTGATGCGGTGCTATCTGAATGTGAAATTATGCGTCCTTTAAATCCACAGACGCAAACCAGTCCCCGGGGCGAATTTGTGCTAGGATCTGTTTAGTGTTATCATCCTGAACGGACGCTTGCAAAGTGCTCTGTTGATAGGCCTGAGATCTAGGATCGGGCGGAGTCCCCCATCTTTCTTGGGTACCACAAAATAGTGGCTGTAAAACCCGCTCTCCAGCTCGATCACACCAAGTAGCCAGCGCGAGATTCCCAGAATAACTTCCCACGCGCTCAGTAACTGACATAGCGGTTTTAGCGGCTTGGTCGTTGGATGCACCGGCGAGTGCTGTGCGGCTATAATCGGTGCGGGTGGCAGCTCTGCACTGCTCTGTGGTGGGGTGAGCGGCGGCGCATCGACTGAGTGAGGAGGGAAAAGCTCTTTTTGTGCGAATGTATGCGTTTTTATTCCTCGACGGGGGGAGTGCGCATGTAACCGCGAGCCTCCGCCCCGTCCACGTGTGAGAATATGGCCTGCATGTTAGAGTGGACACGCGCTGATTGGGGCGAAGACCACGTCTTCATGAGCTGTTCGTGAACATCGGGGAAGAAGGGGTGAGACACCATCGAATCAGCTTGCCGGCGAGAGGATCTAAAATACCAGGAGTCGAGCTTACTCTTGGCAGGCTCCTCCGGAGGGCTCCAGGTAAGCTTAAGCTCCTGGACAGCTTTCGTCATGACCCTCACAAGCTCCTCCTGGAGATCTGGAGTCCCCTCGCTGTCAGGGCAGTCATGCTCCGATCCCGCCCAATCCTTTTTCTCCGAGGCCGAAATTGACATTGAGTCTCCATCCTCTTCCTCCCGGCCGAACGACACGAAGTCTGTGATGAGTGTGGCCTCAGTGTGGGCCAAGCCCAGGCAGGCGACGCAGTTGTCGTGCTGATCTGGCGGTTCGATAGGTCCCATGCAGGTCTTGCAGAACGAAGCCATTCTTCAGGTTGTATTGAAGCGAACAAGTGAAGGAGAATATTCTGACGTAATTGTCACGTGCACTGCATTTTATACTGCCTCTCGAGCTTGTTAGTATTTGCATGCAATTTGCATACTTCACAACAATTGGCCAGTCAATTGGACTGGCGTGAGCCAATAGGACTTCAGGAAAGGTTGGGAGGGAAGGAGTTCCCATAGCGGAGAAACCTCCGAGATGTCTTGTGAAAGCTCGAAAGGGAACTATATACTGTGAGAAAAATCCTTTGGTTTTCCAGACTTAACGTAGATATCTGGAAATGTGGTTCCGGTCTATTTTGCTAAATTTGAAAATGTATCAGCCTGATTATTTTCATGTTCAGTATATGCCACATTTTTACATATTAAACATTTTTGTGTAAAAACACCTTACTATTATTCCCATCTGATCTGAATTTTGCTGACTTTTGGAGAGTATCAAGAGAATGGGATCATACGCAGTCCGAATTGGAACATTTTTCCCTGAGCCAATCCTCCCTATATGCAAAATACGCAAGCTGCGTAGGGCCCCCGAGACACCAGGGGCCCCCCTTGCTCTCAAAGATGATTTAATTTTAGTTTCGAATTCGGCCAGCAGTTATGAAAACATGAATGATCATTTATTTTAATGCGGTGCGCTGTCACCCTTTCTACATAAAAATCAGTCAAATCATGTAATGTGAATGTCGTACAGTATTGCTTGAGACTACAAAAACGAGTTGAAAGCATACCGATCCGCTGAAGAGACACTGTTTCTCAAGCGCTTTCCGTGAGCGCGATTCGAGACGGAGTGAAACACGGACAAATGCGTTTCATTCATTCGTTCATAACCACTCATACCCCCCCACCCCCAGCCGACACAGTTTTGCGTAGGGCCCCCAGAAGTCTATGATCGGCACTGTTTGTTCCAATAAACACAACAGCTCTTCTATATGAAATGAGCTCGATACACTAGATTATGGCACAATGCTTGTCAGTTTTCTGATTCAGCTCGGTAGCTAAAAAAAAATCTATAAACATTTCAAATATGTTTTAATGTAAAAATGACAGTTTATACATTCAATCTTTTTTAATTTATGACATTTTCATAAATAACAATTCAGTGACATTTATTAAAGCTGCTGTTCCCCAGAATAAGAGTAATCATCATAGTGATAAGTGCTTTGCTCTCAGAGAGAAAGAGGTTCTCTTAGAAATAAATCTTTACACAGTAACATAACACATGAACCTTGCAAATCTATCCACATCCCATCCGCTATAACATCACTTCATCACTGACACAAAGGAGACAAGTTCTGAATGTCTGTGTTGTTCAAATACATGTGATCAAATTGCTTTCATCTCTTCTGTGCATGGGAAATTATAGTCATAATCAAGCCGACTTTTCATTATCAGCTTCTTAGCTTCAGCTTCAGCCCAATTCTATGCTTCACAGATTAGTAGAAAATGTATACTCTTCAAGAACCTAATGAATTCATTCAAACATATTCCTTACCAAACTATTAAAAATATAAGTTACTGTTTAAACCAAGAGCACTTATTTCATCCATATCTCGTCTCAGAATTCAGAATACAAAAATGCCTTGACAACTTCACCTCTGATGCCAGTTTGAAGGGAAGTTTTAATGTGCTAGACAGCTTCTTGTCTATTGTCATGCATTGATATCTACAGATCACTCTTTTGTACAGTACTCAGCATGCAGATACTTCCTATGGTCATTTCATAAGCAGATGTACATAAACAAGCATGAGGAAATTCAGTGGATGTGTTTCTGAGGCGTAATCCACACTTCAGAAACACTTCAGCATAACAGACTCAGAATCTCAGAATTTGCATAAACTAATGCAAAAATTCAGTTTAGACTCAATATGAATTACTGTTTCAGTCCCAGACTAGTATTGACCCACAATGAATCTAGGTACCAGTGAAAATTTACACTCATGTTTAAACACAAAGCAAAAAAAAAAAAAAAAAGTTAATCATTTGTGCTGGGGTGTGTCATATTTGTCTTGAGTAAATGTTAGTGGCATCAGAAAACACTTTGTGTAAGATGCTCTTTTGCTTTTTAAATACGATTCCATACCTTGAACATCACAAAAAAGCGGAACTAGATCAAACGTCAAGGTAAATGTCCTCTAACATCTCTCATGTGACAGGAATCTGTTTTTTTTTCTACAGCAGCAGTGATCTAACAAGAGTGTATCCTCCAGACCACAAGGGGAGATAAAAAAAAAAAAGTAAACTGCTATCTTCTACAAGCACTTTTGCACATCTTCATTTTGTGTAAAACTCAAAATGTATAGGCTGTTTTCATTTTAAAAAATGCCTATTAAACAGTACACTTTACATAATTACCATGATTTACTGCATACATTGCATCTAAACATACACATGTATCACAAAAATGTCTCAGCTAATGTCAGACATCAGTACCCAGTGTCACACACCCTTGACCACTCTCACAGCAAAGTGAAGAGCATTCAGTCTTTCAGAGGAATGCTTATCTAATAAATAAATAAATAAATAAATCAGATAATACACTTAAAATGCTTGACATGCCACTATTATCATGTAGGTCATCATTACTACAAACACAGTATTTTTTTCTTTTTAAACACAGTGGCTTTCAGTCAATCAAACATTTATGGAGCCAAAAAGAGCACACAATAAAAAGCAGCCATTATTGTACAGTAATGGTATTAAGTTATTCTGAATTACGGCAAAAAAGACCATGATAAAGAACTGGCACTATGGAACCAGCATGCCTTTCATTCCTCACTTCTATCCTGTGTGTGTCTCATACACACCTCTGAAGGGATAGTTCACCCCAAAACAAAAAGTTTGTCATTATAGAATAAGTGCATTCACAATTCTCACTTCTCAAATATTATCATTTTAAGGGCTGAACAATTTGGGGAAAAAATGTAAAAATTTCACACTTAAGTTTACAAGAAACAACCGAAACCTCTTCCTTTAACCAGAAATTAAACATGGTTTAAAAAAAATCTCTTTCCACTTCAGTTTTCATAGGCCAAAACAGTTTTTGTCTAATTCAAAATGACTATAAACAATACTATTATTATGATTTTTGTTGTGATATCATTAAATAAAAATATTGACCAAAACAAGAAATATACTGTAATAATAGCATTTAATGGAAATGTTAAAATTGGGTATTTAATAAATATATTTAAATTTTATAGTACAACCATAAAATTATAATACTAATATTTGTGCATTAGTTACTTTACTTTTAAACATTAACCCATCTGACTTTTATTTTGCCGAGTTGCCAGCATACAAATATATGCATTGCTGATTTCAGAGTGAAGTATTCTGTTCATTTAGACACGTGCTCTCAATTTGAAACTGTTAATGAATATATTTCAACCCGTGCAACTTGACAATCGCACTAAGCCATATCACACTATCGGTTTAATTTTTTATATATTGTGTAATCCCCAAAAATTCTGTCATTATTTACTCACCCTCATGTCAAAATGTATGACTTTCTTTATTCTGTAAAATAGAGAGAAGAATGTTTTAAGCATCCATACAATGAAATAACACCGACTTTCACCGTACAGACAAAAAACAGTGTGGCATTTTTCAAAACATTGTTTGTATTTCCCAGAATAAAGTAAGTCATACAGGTTTGGAACAACATCAGGGTGAGCAAATGACAGAATTTTCATTTTTGGTTGAACTATCCCTTTAATTCAATGTTTCAACCCGCACTGCATCCCCTCAGATAACCATTCTGACATCAGACTTGTGGCCTGACTGTGTGGCATTGCAGTTTCTGAGATGTGGCAGTGGTCATCTTTAGGTTTGGGCCTCCGGTAGGGGTAACCCTGGCTCACAAGTAGCTGTGGATGGAGCCAGACCCGTTGCTCCCCGACAGAGCAGTCCCTTTGCTGTGGCTGCGGATGCTTCCCCTCCGTTGAAGTTCCTGTACGGTCGTCGCGGAGGTCCACGGCGCGAGGGAGGAGCTCCACGCAGGCACACAGAAGGGAAGCTGAACCCAGCCAGACAGCAGGCTGGACAAGAAATCACATCGTCTTGTTCATTAGTGGGCGGTAAAGGCTCCGGAGCGGGGCCTCGGTAACCGTTCAGTCTTGCCCATGCCATCAGCCGCCCAGGCCTCAGCAGTCCATTGTTATTGTCCAAACGGGGAAGGGGAGGTAATAACGGTGGTCCATTAGAAATGGGTGTAGCCCAACCATTGGACTGCAAGGACGAGGAATAAGAAGAACCGCTGATAAGCCGCTTCCCTGACACGTTTCCTTCTGCCGTGTCGGGCGAGCTGCTACAGTCCATGGGCTCTGTGAGGCTCAGTCCCTCCTTCTCCACCTCTTCATCCTCCTCTTCCTCTTCTACCCGTTCTAAAGACACCATATCTAAGTCCAGAACCAGACCTGAGTCCTCCACCGCGTCTTGCCGTCCTTCTGCCTCGTTCTCTTTCATTCCATCTCTCAGTTCTTCAGTCCTCTCCTCCTCTTGGTCCCGGAAGGGTAGCTGTCGTCCCAGCTCGGGGGTGCACGGCAGGGAGTGACACCTTCGAGGGGGACCTCGGAGCCCCGGGCTCCCGTTTAGTGGTGGGGAGGCACAGGGGTCTGGAGGTGGTGGAAGGGTAAAGGTAAGAGAGATGACAGATTTGCTAGGGGTGTCGAACAGCTTGATTCGACCACCGTTGAGGTCTTGGCGAAGAGAGAATGGGTTGACCCGTGCAGGCGTGCCTAAACACGGTGAAGTGGCAGGGGGCAATACGTCTGATTGACTACGGGACAGGCGCTGGTCACCAGGATGGCATGGCGAGCTTCTCCTCCTATATGGACTGACAATAGCAATGGGTTCTGAGGAAACCACAACAAGGATTGGTTGTCAGAGGACTGATAAAACTGCAAAATTATTTCTTGTAAAAAGAGTGATTTTAAAGATGGGTAAATATTTTGAATCTTTAATTTTGAGATCTGAATGAATAAGCTGCTAACTGGTAAAATATATTTAAATTAACATGTGATATACAATACCTTTCAAAAGATTGGGGTTAGTAAGATTTTTTTTTTTTAAAGTCACTTATGTTCATCAAGGCTGCATTTATTTAAAAAAAATAAAAATCAAATTGTAAAATATTATTACAATTTACAAAAAAAATTATATTTAAATATATTTTAAAATGTAATTTATTTCTGTGATGGCAACGCTGAATTTTCAGCAGCCATTACTCCAGTCTTCAGTGTCACAAGATCCTTCAGAAATAGTCATGTTATGGTGATTTGGTGCTCAAGAAACATTTCTTCATCATATTATTATTATCAGTGTTGAAAACAGTTGTGTAACCTAATATAATTTTTTACATTTTATTTGAAGTAGACATGTTTTGAAACTATTTAAAAGCCTTTACTATCACTTTTGATACATTTAATGTATCCTTGGTGAATAAAAGGATTATTTCTTTTAAAAAATCTTACTGGCCCCAAACTTTTTAACAATAGTGTATATATCATTAATTTATCTTTTATTCAATATTATTAAATTAATGTATTACACTGATTTAGTGCTTTTAACCCCTGCCTGTGTTATCTGTAACATACTTACCTAGGATGACTGGAGCTTCACTCATCTTCCTCTCTCTCTCTAGCCTCTCAAGTGTCACTACTATTTCAGAAAAGGCAGGACGACTATCTGCACTCATCTACCACAGAAAGAGCATAACAAATTAAAAACAACTGAGAGCATGACATGTACAGTTTCATAAAGTACTGTACTCTGTGTTACTGAATTTCTGAGTGTATATGTGCGTATGTGGCTTACATTGCAGCAATTTACTGCCAGACGAAGGAATGAAGGTGGACAGTCTTCCACCATTTGCTCAAAGGCGTCCACATCCAGTCCAAAATCCTACAGACAAACAGACAGATGATATTACACACTTACTGCTCTGTTCAGGCATCTTCACATGCAAATTTGAGATTAATCTTGAGGTTTGCAATAATTAACACTGTGTTGCTTTCTAAAAAAAAAACAAAAAAAAAACATTAATATGAAAAACCTATTTTTATGGAAATATACTCCATCATGCTGCTTCACCAGCAGAGGGAGACATCACTCTAAAAAGTAAACATTGATATCAAAGTCTAAACTGCAGTGATCCTGAAAAATTTAACATCAGTGAATTCTTAGAATGGATCTGGATACACTATATGGTTACGCATATGCACACATCATATTTAGAAATAAACATGGGAGCAAATAAAACAATCTAATTATTTTTGCATTCATTTGATTACATTTTAGTATGACAAGATACATTTTGAGTTTTAATACAATTGCAGAATATCAACATTTCAGATATCATTACCCAAACATATAAAATATAAACATAGGCTAAGGCTTGTCCTAGATTAAATTTAGCTATTAATTATTAGCTATTAAAGTAATTTTAACTTTTTTTTTTTTTTAAGTGCCCCTATTATGGATTTTTGAACATTACCTTTCATGCAATGTGTAATACAGCTCTAACTGAATGAAAACATCCTGCAAAGTTTTAAATCTGAAAGTGCACCGTGTATAAAGTTATTGTCTCTCAAAAGAAAGAGTCAACTCTGAATCATTGAAACGAGTCGTTTTTAAAACGAATCCCAAGCCGTTTCATTTTCATGTTAACGTCAACATGAAACATTAGCATATTGCCCGCCCACTTGTTGGTCTTTTCCCCTTGGTCTGAAAGAAAATGCAAATTCATTCTTTGCCACTAGGTGCCTCATTTGGAGCGGTAAAAATAGCTTTTTTCCCCAGTAACGGCTGTAAACAAAGCAGCACTCTGTAAACGCTGCTTTATCAGCATTACAGGCATGATGAAATGAAACTAAGACCAACTGACCAATCACCGCAGATTAGCGTCACGCAAAGGAGGGGTTTAGAAAAATGAATCGTTGAGTGAATCGTTTGGGAGTCCTTGAGCAAGTAAGGTAAAAATAAATGCATATTATAAGACAATGAAAGTGTTTTTTGACGTTGCATGCATGTCAACCTGTTGTTGGGGACTCCCAAAACCAAAATAAGAAGCTTTCATAACCCATAATAACTTTAAAGCTTGATCTATGTCTGGTAAACCAGTTACATGATTCTGTGGTTGATTCTATGCTTCATGTGGTGGTGTGCACTGTGCAGTTGATGTACCTCTGTTCGTGGGAGGATATCTGGGTCAGCCTCAATTCGAGCAATAATCTCACAAAGGATTATTCCATATGCAAAAACATCCACCTATGGTATGAAAATGAGATGAATAAAGTTACAGAAGCACACAAATACAGTTGGATGTTGATTTGTTAGTGTTCAAAGACAAGATACCTTCTCATTGTACAGCTCTCCTCTTAACATTTCTGGAGCCATCCAGTAGGGGGAGCCCACAACAGCCAAAGGCTGCTTTTCAACACCATCACTGTAGACAAGCAAGACAAAGCATAGGTTATTTAAATCAATATTTTGGCCTATGTTTGGAATATAGCCTTCTTGGATAGCCATCATACTTGAAGTACTGATCCATTTAAAATGTCATCATCAAATGTGTGTCAAAAAGCTGTATTTGTGAGTAAAAAGGAGAGATGTACTGACCTGTAATCAGGGATTTTCTCTGCCAGCCCAAAGTCCCCCACCACAGCGGTAAAAGCAGCATTGTCACAACGGACCAGACAGTTCTGTATAGTACAGTAGTACAGTCAGGGTATTTCATAGGATATAATGTTAGAGTATTTCCATGTTCTAAACCTTATAGCCTTATTCATAGAATACGCATTGATGACGTATTTTTGTAGGCCAAAACCCAAAACGAGTTAGCATGTTAGCACGTCTGTTTCCATCATCCTGAAGTCAATGGTTTTTTTTAATAGGTTCTTGGTTAAATGCCTAAAATAAGGTCTGTGGTAAACACAAACTCAAGATATTTTAAAGTTTTATTCTATGACAAAATACATCAGTAATACACCCTTGTGTTTTTTTTTATAAAGCTTTTACTTGTCTTGCTAACAAGTGGCTAAATGGAACTACATTGGTTGTTGAGGAAATTTAACCTCATCACGCCGACCAACTAAACTCATCTACTCACTAGTTTACTTTTACAGCCTCATTGTGTTTATAATCACAATCTTGCAAACAATTCCAACTCAAATTTTCAGGTAAATGTTTTTTAAATGAAGACTGATATAGTTATAAGAAGCTTAATGTTGGTGATGTTAAAGTCATGCAACCAGGGTGTTGTTTGTTCACTTTTTTCTTCTGGAGATTTTATTTAGACTTCAAAATTCATCAAATTTGTGTTCCTTTGTGAATATTATCATGATTAACAAAACATGTAAGAATCATGAACTTTTGCTAATCACAGCTTATTTTCTGCACTAATCGAAAAGCCCATAAAAAAAATCCCATTTTGTCAAGAAAACCTGGTTGATGGTTGGCCTACAAAAATACGACATCACCACAACTCTCTTTTTGTCCCATAACACCAGCGTGCAGCAAGCACAAAATGAATAGGCAGCTGCTGGCACAATAAACCATACATGACTGTCATTGTGTCTGTACCTTTGATGTAAGATCTCGGTGGAAAATGCCCTTGCTGTGTAGATACTGCAGCCCTCTTGCAATGTCCAGAGACAGACCTATTCTCACGCTCCATGACAGATATATGTCACTGTCCAGCAGCTGCTCCAGGTTGCCCCCATTTATGTACTGTAAACAGTGACATTACAGTTATTATCATATCAACCAGACAGTCCATTTACTCCTGAAGTCTGGATTTCTATGCAATGTCTTACCTCTGTAAGAGCATGAAGCTGTCCTTCATGAACACACACCCCCAAAAACCTAATGAAGGTGAGAACAACTATTTATTTTCTATATTTTTGGATTCCTTTTGTGAATATGCACCTTCAACCTGGGATTATTTTCCAACAGGATACATACAATCTCATTTTTATCAAGTCAGACCCTACAAATACACAACTCAAGAAAATATTATTTATGCCATTGCACTGTAGTATTTTATATCATTCAGTGGATACAGTGAGAAGTATTCCCTGTTTTATGTACAAAAAGGAACTATGCTAAATCTCACACCTGAGGATGTTGGGGTGGCAAAGGCGGTTCATGAGTTGCACCTCTCTCAGCATGTTGGCTTTGTTGCTGGCCAGTGTGTTCATCTTCAGAGCCATCACCTGCCCTGTGATCCTGTGCTGCACCTGCAGAATACACACACACTTATTCAGTGACACTACTAAAAAGAAATCGTTGTATGATACATGTAATAGACCAAAGATGCCCAAACAAGCCCATGACCATTTGCCCTTTCGATTTGGCAAACCATGCTACAGATGGTACTCAACCAGAATAAGTATTTTACCACCACGGGTACCGCAGTCATTTCTTCAGCAAATGCATTTGCAGCTTTTGAATGCTAAGTGGAGCTTTAACCATAGACTTCTACAGGTGAACATACTGTATCAAAGCACATTTTTGAGAGTAGCAATCAACCTTGCCTTGCCAATGGGCAAGATCTGACTGTTGTATCAGCAGATATTCTAAGAAAAGCACTGTAGTTCAAAGAATTCATATGCACAGGAACAAATTTTGTACTTTTAAACTTATGTGAATGTGTTTGTTATTTAGAACAAATTAAAGCAGCATAATAAAAGTGAGCCTGTGTTTTACTGTAGGATACACAGTATGACACATTTAAGTGCAATATTATTTATGTGATTGAACATTTACTTTTGGCCTCTGGCCCTTAATCAAATTAGATTTTTGGCCCAATGTAGTAAAAGGTTTGGGCATCTCTGACCATTTAAAATCAGTATTTTTGGTCAAAGGCCTGAGCTTGCTGCTCAACCTTTAAATCTTGGCTATAGTGCTTGTTGTAGCAGTTGCAGCACCCTCCACTTTTCCCAGCTGCACCTGTATACATCTGCTACAGGGTGATTTCATGCATGTTATATATGTTTTTTTTTTTCATATATGTTATATGTGCAGCAGCAGTATTTCCTACATGCTCACAGCAGCATGTCTGTGGATGTATTGGCATTAGCAAGTCTCGGTACTTGCTCTGCTGCAGCAGCAGTGTAGCAGATCTATTCCGCCAAGACCAAATACATTAACATTCTCATGTATATTACTATGCTAAACTCTCAGAGAGTTGTTATGACAGAAATAATTATATATATATATTATTATCAAGCTTCTGTAAAGAAACTGTAGGGTGCTTATCATCTCCGATAACTTGTACATATTCTCATATAAAATCATGAATACATAACAAAAATGGACATAAAATAATACTTTTAGTAAGATTTATTACTAAGTGAAAAATACATCAACAGACAAAAAAAAATACACTTGTTTTCAAGACACATTCTCTGAAAAGAGAATCATCTTAGTTTTTTATTTACATTTTTAATGTTAGGCTATATATAAAGTCAAGATCCTTAATGGTATCACTTTCCAAAATATTTCCATTGTACACTATGCCGGAGTGCCTAAAACTCCACATCTGGTCAGCACAGCAGAGTATGTGCTTGATGGCTCAGGCCATTCAGTCGTGTAAATGACTTGCTCTCATTCAGGATAAAATCTATGTACATCTGCACAAGAGTATCTAAAGCTGTATCTAAAGCTTTTTCTGGCCCTACTAGGCAGAATTACTCTGCAACATGCATTAGACTGATTTGTCATTAAATGTGAGGCTAGTAGTGGAGTAGATGATAGAGAATCTAGTGGAGGATTGAGAAGATGGATCAGCTTTTAGTGCATTAGTGTATTTAAGTTTGAATTAAGTATGGCTTTGTGTGTTTATGAGGTAGAGAGAGTTGGAGAAAGATCCAGTAGAGTATGCTAAGTATTAATAGCCATTAGGGCACTAATAGGCTTTCTGGATTTCCCATCATCCCACCTAACCAGCGGGAATCCAGGACATCATCACAACAACGTCACATACAAAACATGGGCATCACCCACTACCATCACCAAACACCACAACATACATCATCCCATATCTATAAATCAGATATCGGACTGACTTTAATTTATAACTATTTGTGAACCGCATGTCAGTAATACATTCATATTTCATACTGTCCCTTACAGAGTCATTTGTCATTTAGACATAATTCTTTTATTACACTTTTTTGCTATGACACCAAATTTTAATAAATGTTGACTTCTAAAAAGGAAAATAAAAGACAAATGACAGTTTTCTTGAGGTGGCACAAACACACACCACTTTCATTAAACATTCAATTTTTCAAAAGTTACATGCACAGCTTTCTGCAAAATTATGTAGTTGTCTAGGCCTACTGTATAGCAAAAATATAAATATTCAAAAATGTGCCATAACAGCTCTGTTTTTCTTTATTTATAGATACCAATAAAAGCCATGCATTAGAAATTAGACCTCTTTAGTTAGTAAATAATAGTTTAAAATGTATGCTCACATTACTGTAGTTGTAGTACTGAAAATTATTTGTAATTCTGACTTTACTATAACCACTAATGAAGAATGACAGCTACTATGACAGCTAATGACTGCTCCACACACAAAAAAGCAGGAATGAATAAGAGAAACTAAATTTACATCGTGGTCCACAATGTTCTTAAAAAGTATGAAAGGAGTGTCTATTATTAAATATGGGACAATACTAGTGGACAAACTTTCAAACGAAAGCAATAGACTGATATTTTTTACTTGCACTTGAGGCAGAGTCGACAGAGGCATGGGCCAATAAGCACACACATACCCCTCTGTGAAGAGGCAGACAGATTAGGGAAGGTTGGTAATCTGATTATACTGTCGAGTACAACCAACCTGTCTTATCATTAATCACAGACACCGTTGCTCTTAGCATGGACACATATGACTCTGTTGTATTATATACTATACAAGATGACCGAGACTGTGAGACTTTAGGATGTGTCATTTTATTAAACTACACAGGCATTCAAATTCCAGTGTATGCTTACAAGTTGTTTTAAACAATTTCTTTATGAACAATATTCAGAACCAATTTCTTTTTTTGACACAATATTGAAATGATAATTAAAAAAACGTAATATTCATTATGAATTATTTTTAATATTATAATCTGTTTTTATGGCGTTGAGATATTATTAAACAATACAGGTCATTTTTTTAACAGCACTGCTATTCTTCAATGAAATTTTTTTTACAAAAATGGTAACATGTTAACTGGTTTTCATTAATCATTAATCATTAACATCACTGAATCAACCTAAATAAATTAATTTATACCAACATTTATACCAACACAGCTACGTTTTATCAGGTAGAAATGGCTCTTTAAAGTAACAATTGCTGGTGAAAAATTTGACAGTAGTGCCATTTATTGGTAGACACAAAATTAAAATAAAATAAATAAAAAATAAAGTTGATTAGTGTGAATATCTTTTTTACACACACACTCGTCATGCACACACACATATTGATCAAACTGATTACCGATAATCAGTTTCCACTATAAACTTTAGTTTAAGGTTGAATTTTATTAGAGGCTCATCTCTCATCTCACAGTCAATGTCATTGTGAATTCATTTCACTAGCGGCCTGAATTTTGTCGCTGCTGATAATTAATAGTATTTTATGAAATCCATGGACTGTTCAAATCATGCAAACTCCCTTACTGCTTCCATCCTTAACTTGACAAGTCATTTAAAGTGCAAATCATCAGAAGGTGCAACCAATCATCTATCAGAAAAAGCATGACCACTGTAATAAGCCTAGGACCGTGGATTATCGTTTGTAGATATAAAAAGAGGCAAAGTTACCTTAAAGACTTCTGAGAAGAACCCGGAACCGATTTTTTCACAGAAAAAATCGTCAATTCGTGCCAGGCTGGACACGGCACTTCGCAGAGCCCGGTACGACGACGGCCGGATCCGGTTAGGCCCGTAAAGGGCATGCAGAGGGGGTTCATATGTTTCTTGGTTATCATCTTGATCCATTATGATGGACAGGCAGGCAGCGGATCACTTAACGCAACCAAGTCCAAATATCCATATCCCGCGTCAGATGCACTACAAACAATCACTTACAAAAACAGCTCAATAACTGAGAAAATGCTGTAAACCACATAAAACTACCCGATTAAATATTCTCCAAAAAGGGCAAATGAACGCAAATGATGAAAAGTGCGCTCGAGCTCTTTCCCGAGAGATGCGGTTGCCATGGTTCATTTTCCGGTCGCTCGCGCGGTCCTTAAATCAGCCTGCACTCCAGAAAGGTCGCGCGTTATCGCCAGCAGCTCTGATAAGCAGATCTGTCCTCTCCAATATCTGTAGCTGTAGCCGGTAGCTTCACTCCCAACGGCTTTTACAAACAAACCACCTGCAAAAAAGGTTAAATATGGTTTAAAAATAAGCAACGTCTCATTACACCTTCATAGGCATGGGTTTATAAATCACTTGAAGCTCAATAAATGGCGACAGTAAGACTAGTAAAATTGCGCTATCGATATGGAGAGATGCAGCTTTAATGTCTTTTAGACACATTTTACTGAAACCTCTTTAAATAAACATAGAATACAGCACAATAATTCTAATGGTTAGAAGAAAATGCGGTGTGTCCGCACCATCTGTGAAGCCTGGCTACAGACAGGATCCATTGCGGATTGTTGCTGAAATGACATGCCCGCTAAAGGGCTTGCTCTAAATGCAATTTGCTTTTCACCTTTATTAATTTCAAAGCGAATACCGTTTTGCTGACTTAGCTGGTTATTATTTTCTATTAGACATGCGATATTATAATAAAGTGTCATGCACCTGCAACCGGGGACGCATGCACGTAGCCGGGCCCATGCGGCTGCCCTAGGATATGATGGCACTGTAACGTTACCGGATTTTAGCAGGATCGAAGAAAAGACTTTCTCGTTTGGGCACCAGCCTTGCATTTAGCAGATCTTCAGTGTTTTGTCAACAACATCTCGTTCGCAAGCTGTCACCGTCCGTCTCAGCCATAGTGAAACGCTTATGCCGCTTATAAATTTGCCCGTTCATTGGTGAAGAATAGGGGCAGGTCTTGGCAAGGCTGGACATTGCGCGTCGAGCATGCGCAGTAAATGCTCCAACGCGTGCCAGTGTGATTCTGCACTATTGCGATTCTGCACTGCATTCTTCATTTTGTTTCCATAAAATAGCCGGACGCCACAGGCTGCAAGTCATGCACATCGTAGCTTGGCTGAGTTTGAAAACGCCCACTATGCACATCAAACATACGTTTTTTACATTTGCCTTTATTTGTGATATGAGCTTTCGTAATTTGGCTTCTGATTGGCCGCATTATACATCAATCAAGCATTCGAGCCAATGAGCGGCCAGTGCGCTGGGGTGGCTGAACTATGATGTCATCTTTACATTTTATGTCACACTGCAACGTCCATAAATGCAGTCAGTGTTTTGGATGATATCATCACCGTGAGTCAGCAGTACAAAAACAGTCCACTGACCCATTATTTGAAATTTAATATCGCATCATATCAATTTAGTCACTGCTGTGCAATTATTTGTATGCTTCCTCTGTCATTCTGGTGAACTCTTCTCATCCGAACGAAGTCACTATTCTTTTATCACGTAAGCTAAATCAGACGATTGTTGGGAAATAACTGACTAAAGTTATTAAAACCTACAGCCCAATGAATTTGCCAATAGGCTATGTTTAACCTGAAATATAAGATTATGTATAGTTTGAAATTATTTTGAAATGACTGATTTAAACTCCTTTGAACTTAGGCTATAACTTAATGCCAGTCAAAACAGTCTAAATTTATGAAGCCTAACATATATTTATCAACAAAACAACATTAAAACAATATTAATATTAATATGGAATGTCAAACAAAATATGTTCATTTTACGGTGGCCGAGAAGTGCGGAGCAAATCACAATTCTGAAAACAAAATAACAAATTACTTTATTCCAGAGTAAAGGCAATTCATACAATACTTTTAAACTGAGCTACTTTAATACCATCTCCGAACTTTCTACCACGACTCTGCTTTTCTTCGGCTGGTTCTTCCCTGTATACGTTGATTGACAGATGTCTCGTCCAGTTGTCTCAAACTATACCTACCTTTTCTGGTTTGTCTGATTTGTCGTTGTGTTTTCTGATTTGTTAATTTGTTTTCGGATTTGTCTTTGTGTTTTCTGACTTGTTATTTTGTTTTCGAATTTGTCATTGTGTTTTCTGACTTGTTATAATGTTTTCTGAATTGTTGTTGTGCTTTCTGAATTGTTATTTTGTTTTTTAGACTTGCATTTGCGTTTGTAATTTGTTATTTTGTTTTCAGAATTGTGATTTGCTTCGCACTTCTCGGTCACCGTATCATTTTAGTCGCATACATTTTCACTTTCAGATTTAAAAAAAAGAAAAGATCAAGAATTTCCTGCCATGGTTCATCAATAGGTGGCAGCAGAGTAAAATGTGCGCTTCAAACCCTCATTCATTTTTCTTTAAACTTTGGGGTTTAGGTCAATTGATATGATATATAACTGCACATCAGCATATTTTAAGTTGGCAACCTATAATTTTAAAACTGTATCATAAATAATGATACATCATAATTTCATAAATAAACTATTCTCTAGTCTATTCACAGGGGTCTAATCAGGTCTATGGCAGTCCAGCTTCAGATGATAACGGTGTACTTGTGGACTTGACAGTTGAGGGTGAGCTTACTCCCATAACTTCAGATATTACACATATTCAAATATTACTTATATTTGACTGTCAGTGCACGACATTAAATGTTAACTATTTCACTTTTAATAGACGACATTTTGAGCCGGTATGATATCGGTAGTAGAATGATTGGTGAGGGGAGATGGCACCGTCTATGAAGGGAGACGCTTGGAAGAAGGTCTTGAGGTATCATTATTTTTTCTTACAATATTTGGTTAGCAAATTGTTTTATCCCACTAATAAATAATTGTTAATTGCTTATTATTAATGATAATAATAATGGATAACTTTTATCTCACAATGTGAACTTGACGTGTTTAAAATGTTATTGTGACATTTTTTTTTCATTGATCAGGTGGCAGTGAAAATTGCCAGAAAGCCGAGGACGATGGAATACATCGACATTGTAAGCAAGCTATGATCGCTGTTTTTTCAGTTTAACATTTTAAAACATTTAGTCCAAGACTGGGCTAAATCCTTATTTTCGAAAGCACGTCCATCTAACAGTCATACAAATGATCTTTCTTCTAGCCTGGTCATCCTGCACCCCTTCCGTTAGAGGTCGGTTTATTAATCCTCGCTAATAAGGGCTCCGAAGTGCCAGAGTTCATTCGACTTCTGGACTGGCAGGACCAGCTTGACCAGTAAGTGATGGTGTTGGAACACTCCTCACCCTGCGAAGATCTGGTGGACTTTATGGAGCATCAAGGAGAACATAGCGCGGTTTATAATGGTGCAGGCAACGCGCGCTGCTCACATGTGCATTCTCCGTGGAGTGTTTCACCGTGACATCAAGCTGGACAACCTGCTGATCAATCCAGAATCCCTTAAAGTCAAACTGATTGACTTCGGGTGCGGGGATCTGCTGAGTGAATCTGGCTATGACATCTTCTATGGTATGTATATTAGTATGCATCAAACCTGTAGTTTAGGATTCCAACTCTTTCCCACTGTTTTTAATCAGTTTTTTTTGCATGCTTATGTATAATATGTGGTAGTATTTCAAGCTTATCCATCAGGCCCAATGTCTTTCCTTCAGGGACAGAAGAGTACTTCCCCCCTAAGTATGACATGGAGGGCAGGTACCACGGGAAACCTACTACTGTATGGTCGCTGGGAGTGCTCTTATTCACAATGGTGTGTGGACGCTTTCCAGAGCCCAACGACCTGCAGATGATTGAAGACGACATCTGGCTTGAGCCTGGCTTGTCAAAGGATGAGATAGCAAACATTAAAACCAAGAAAACCAATTGTAATTTACATCATGGAAAACATAAAGAAAAAGGCAGAAAAATTAACCCTGATTCTGCATTATAAAATGCAGGAATTTTCCAGAATTTCTGACAGTCAAGTCTTACAGCTTATTACACAGTTCAAGGTTATAACCTGACTTTCCCATCTCTCTCCCATTGATCTGCACAGAATGCTGCCATCTGATTCGATGCCTCCTGCAGCAGGACCCAAGTCGGAGGATTGGCTTGGGGAAAATCCTTTTCCACAGATGGTTTAAGGTACAGAGTCTAAAACCATTTACTAATGATTTTGAAGATATATTCACGTTTTAAAGATGTTGACTCATTTTTTATGAATTTGTTTTGATATCTGAATTCAAAACTCTTCTGTGTGGACAAAAACCCTGATTGCTGTTTTTTCTTTTGTGTGTGCATCATCAGCCCGCCAGTGTTAGTGAGGGAAATGACAGTCAGGAGAGAAAGAGCAGGAAGAGTAGTCAGGGTCAGCAATTGCAGGACCAGGCTACTGCAACAGTATGAGAGAAGTGCTGATGGGAAATCAACTAAACATATTAGGACAATGTGTAACTGGTTGCTCTGTGCATCAAAAACCTTTTAACTTAAATATAGGTATCCATTAATGAAGTCTTAATGATTTAATTACAGGAACTTTTCTATTCATGAAAAGATGATGTGTAATTAATTACCATAAGTAAAAATGCACACTATTATGCATTATATCCAAATCCTGTTGATTAGTTTGATTAAGGATTTATTCCAGGACATGTGTTAAAATCTTTCAATGTATATGAAACTGAGAGGACAACTGTTACCACCAGCCAGAAGAGAAAACTGAGTTATCACAGTGCTCAGGTGTACAACTCCTGTGGAAGTGCACTCTCAAAATGCAGTAAAAGTGCGGCGGAGTACCATCAGCCTGTTAGCTTTGATGAGGAAGACGAGAGGCCTGAGAGAAAGAAGAGGAGGACAGATAATGCTGAGAAGGTGTCCTCTCTACTTGTCTTTGACCGGAGGGGCAACACAGGTCAAGGTCAGAAGGACCAGGCTGCTGTGCTGTTACATGAGCAAGCACTGAAGGTTAACAAAATATCCTTGTTTTGCAAATCTAAACCTAATAAAAAAATTATAATATGAGTGTGTAATATTTAATGAATCGTGGTTTAACCATGTTTTTGGTTAATGTTTCCTGCTTTAGATCACAAGCTTCAACAGAACATTGACCATGGCCTTCAGGGGCCTCTTTCTAGTGGACTTAAAGTCCTTCCTCCTGAAAGTCAGCAGAACATTTTGAGCCGTTATGAAATCGGCAGAATGCTTGGTCAAGGAGGATTTGGTGCCGTCTATGAGGGGAAACGCTTGGAAGATGGCCTTGAGGTATTGTTATTTTATAATATTTAGCTAGCAAATAGTTTTTTCTCACTCTGTCCATTTCAAGTCCTCTCGGTGTATACTATGTCCACTATTTAGTGAAATGTTTAAAATTTAAGTGTGACTAATTTTTAATTTTGTTCATCAGGTGGCCGTTAAATTTGCCAGAAAGCCAAGTAACATGGAATACATTGACATTGTAAGTTGATTGCGCTTTCTATGTTTATTCACAGTTTTAAATGGAAAACATGTAAACAGTTTGTCCAAGACTGGACTAAATCCTTATTTAAGAAAGCATCTTCATCTAACAGTCATAAAAAATTATCTTTCTTCTAGCCTGGACATTCTGAACCCCTTCCATTAGAGGTCGGCCTATTAATCTTGGTCAATAAGGACCCCAAAGTTCCTCAAATCATTGAACTGCTGGACTGGCAGGACCAGCCTGACCAGTACATCATGGTTCTGGAACGCCCCTCACCCTGCGAAGATCTGTTTGATTTTGTCCTGCGCTGTGGAGGCACACGTAATGAGGACACGGCTTGTCATGTGGCAGGCAATGCAAGCCGCTCTTATGTGCATTCGGCGTGGAGTGTTTCACCGAGACATCAAGCTGGTCAACCTGCTGATCAATCCAGAAACACTCGAGGTCAAACTGATCGACTTCGGTTGTGGGTGTCTGCTGAGAGAATCTGGCTATGACGTCTTCTGTGGTATGTATTATACATCAAAGCTGTAGTTTAGGATTCTAGTTTGGAGACCATTTCCCACTATTTTGAATCAAATAGCACTGTTTTTTGCATGCTAATCGATACAGTGTAAACTTGTGGTTCCTTCAGGCACAGAAGAGTACTTCCCCCCCCTGAGTATGACATGGAGGGCAGGTACCACGGGAAACCTGAAGATGGCATACATCACAACAAAAAGACCAATTGTAATTCTAAGTCATATAAAACATAAAAACAAGGCAATAAAATTAGAACAGTCAAATCTGGCAATTAGTGTCTGGTGGTGTCACCTGTCATCGTGGTCCCAGAAGTTCCTCTCATGGCCGTCCCAGAGGTTCCTGTCAAAGTCCTTCCTGCCACAGCCGTCCCAGAAGTTTCTGCATTGGCTGGCCGAGAGTTTCCTGTCTCAGCCTCTCAATCCCTCAGCTTCTTAGCATCTGGTGGGCTGACATGTGTGGCCTCTCCATGCCTTAGCATCTTGCAAGGCTTCCAAGCCCTGGTAACATCTGGTGCCTTGGCTTGAGGCAGTAATATCTGCGTTTTGGCAGTATTACTTGCTTATGTGTTGACCACAACATAGAGAACACAGGACAATGTAATTACTGTACAATTGTAGATTGTGCACTATATATTGTATGTAATAACTACATACAACAACTGTACAATTGTACATGTATTTTCATATGTAATAAAACAAATGTTAAAAAAATTTAAACTGTGCCATATTTCTGAGTGATTATATATCATAACAGCGTAGATTATACCAGTGGTTCTCAAACCTGTCCTGGGGACCCTCCTATACATTTTTGATGTCTCCCTCATCAGTCACACCCTCATCAGTCTTCATAATCTTCACAATACAGTTACATTAAGAATGAATTGGCATATTTAGTCTAAATGAATGGTATTTTTTTTTTAAATCCAAAAACTTTGAAACCTATTGGTTCAAAATTTCACTTTCTGTTATTCCAAACCAAATTCCAACTAATTGTAATTAATTATAAATAATCCAAAATTTAAATTATATATATATATATATATATATATATTATT
>NW_015650392.1:520858-526348 GCF_001515625.1 Sinocyclocheilus rhinocerous | reverse complement strand
TATATATATATATAATAAGTTTTGCCCAACCCTCTTTTTAAAAAAAATTATTTACGAAATATTTATATGCATTTAATAATTTTTCTCATGTTTCTTTTCTTCCAATATCAGATTGAGAGGTTTGGAAATACCTTCTGAATATATATTTTATTACTGTGCAAACATTAAACATTTCTTTATATATATATAAAATACAGTATATGTCTAAGATTCATCAAAATATTTCGGAATATTGCTTTGAATCAAAGACATTTGCTTGTTTTTAACCCATTCCTACTGGTTATTTCAGGCTGATATCCTCTGGTTGATCTCTCCAGTGAGTACAGTATCATCTTTACTATAAATTCAGTGAAGTTTGTCCAAACTTCTGAATAATGTATGACTTTGTAACATTAACCTCCATGTATCCAACTGCAAGGATTCAGTAACACCGCTCTGCATGTAGAGGGCAGTGAGGAGCTAATTCCTGTTTCATTTTGAAACCGAGCTGCGCACGTAGCCGCAGCTGTATCGCTTCTAGCCTTAGCCGCTGCGCACTGTTGTCATTGCTGCTCATTGATGATGGCTTTGACCCGGTTCGAGCGGTTCTTGGGCCGATTGCTTCGAGCTGTGGTTTGGATGCTCTTCGCCGCTTTTAAGTTATTTGCACCCCAGCAGAGGCATCGAGTTTCGCGACTCCCAGCCATCTCTAACCCACTTCTGCTGCTCTCAGCGATGCAGCTTGCCCGAAAGATACGTCGGAAAGAAGTAAGATGTAAATAAAAACTGCCTAGGCTTCATGGCTTGGTAATTATAATTAACAGCATAACCGTAATGGCATGTTAGTTACTCTTTGAGTGACGCTACGGCTATGGTAAAGATCTTATTTCACACCCTCATGAGGAAGAGATGCGACAAGGTGAATTGAATGCTGGGAGTTGTAGTTTAATTTAATTTGAGTCATTTAGCAGACGCTTTTATCCAAAGCGACTTACAAATGAGGACAATGGAAGCAATCAAAATCAACAAAAGAGCAATGATATACAAGTGCTATAACAAGTCTCAGTTAGCTTAACGCAGTACACGTAGCAAGGGTTTTTGTAAATAATATAATAAATAAAAAGAAAAAACAGATAGAATAGAAAAAGAATAGAGCAAGCTATAGTGCTAGAGGTCTTTTTTGCTTTTGTTTAGTGTATGATAAATGAAAAGAAAACAGATAGAATACAAAAAGATTAGAAAGCAAGTGTTTTTTTAAAGAAAACAAGCAGCAAATGAATATTATTTATAATATTCAAATTATTAAATATAATATTAATATTATATTTCAACACAGTTTCTACAGTTTTATAACGTAGTTTATTAACACAACAGTTCGTCTTCTGATCAAAGTTCTTTTTAATGTAGGTAATCAGAGTGGGAACCGTATTTGCGTTGGCACACTAGTTTAGAGGAATTCACGAGTTTCCAAGGCTGCTCAAAGGACAGCAGTAGTTATGAAATCAATATCTATATTGTTTAGGGCTTAAAGTCTCCTATAGGTAGCCTATGTGTATCAAACTACAAGTTATTTGGTCTGAAAATAAGGGTTATTTTCAATTCCCTCATTTGATTGTACAAAAAACAAATAATTCTCACATTAAATGATAGATATATAATATATAGTAGTTGATTTACATTTAATATTATATAGTAGTAACTTTTTTAATAATCAGGAAAAAGTATATTGAATATAAGTATTATATATATATATATATATCTTTTGAGAACAGACAAATATAACACAGTGCAGTGTGCAAATTTTTATTTTTCTAGGCATTTAGCTCCATTATTCATATTCACAGTACACTTGACCTAGGTTTTCAATCTGTCTTTCAGTTAAGTACCCACAACCAATTTTGTATGTTTTACTGCATTATGCAGCCTAAACACTTATTGATTTCCTTCTAATTTGTCTCTAGGTAACAAGTGTTGAAGTGGTCCAGGCCTACATTGACCGCATTCAAGAAGTGAACCCACTTATCAATGCCATGGTCAAAGACAGGTAAGTGAGTTCAAGTATAAAATCAACCTACATTTCGTTCTGATTCTGAAAACACATTCTCATTTCTTCAGGTTTTCTGCAGCGCTTCAGGAAGCTGCACAGGTTGACAAACTAATAGAGGAGGAGACGGGAGGAGAGGAGGTGCTGGAGGACAGGCTACCTCTGCTTGGAGTACCCATCACTGTTAAAGAGGCCTTTGCACTGCAAGGTATGATATTTTTTGCAAACCCTTTTTTCCAAAATGGTAAATATCTGTAGGATAACACTTTTTGTTTTCTCCCTAACAGGCATGCCTAACTCAACAGGGCTGTTGACCAGACGGGATCTGGTTTCAGGAGTAGATGCCCCATCTGTTGCTCTGTTGAAGAGGGCAGGAGCGATTCCACTGGGTGTGACTAACTGCAGTGAGCTCTGTATGTGGCTAGAGTCCCACAACCACCTCTATGGCATCACTAACAACCCCTATGACTTTGAGAGAATTGCAGGCGGCAGTTCAGGTCATTTTTACACACACACACACACACACACACACACACACATCCTGACACTTTAATCAAAGTAAAACTGACAGAAAAATCCAACCCACAGTCAATCTTTTTAAAAATATTATACAATTTGCTGGCCTGTTTGTTCAATTTGATGTACTTTTAGGTGTTTTGCATCTGTTAAAGGTGCTCTATGATTTTAACTTAAATTAAATTTTAAAATACATTTTAATACAAATGAAGTATTAATTAAAAAAAAAAATGCATTATTAAATACCTTTTACCCCTAAATAAATGAGTAGTTAAAAATAGTTAAAAGTGTAAAATAATAAAAATAAAAAAGATAAAGGATTCAGCCACATGGGTTTCCGTGGGTCTTACAAAGTCTTAATTCGCCCTTCCACAAATTAAGGACTTAAAAAAGAGTTGAATCAGAGCAGAAAGTCTTAAATTTATAAAGTCATTGAATTATTGGTTGCATGCAGTACTACTACTACTACTACTACTAATATCCTTCAAAAGTATTTTTGACTTGTTTTCCAGTACAAATATCTAAACAGACTTAAATCAAGAGATTTTTACCTGAGAAGCAAAATGAAAATATTTGAAGTCTTGTTTTCTGAGAAATTGAACAAAATTAAGTGTATTAAATAAGTTTATGCTTAAAGTGCCCCTATTATGCCATTTTTACGGTTCCTAATATTGTTTTGGGAGTCTCTTACAATAGGATTACATGCATGCAAGGTCAAAAAACTCTTTCTCTAAACCCCTCGTTTTCGTGAGCCTGCTCTGCTCTGATTGGTCAGATGGCATAGTCTGTTGTGATTGGTCTACGGCGTACAGCGCGTGTCAGAAACGATACGCCTATTTCAACAGTTCTGTATTTTGAATGCTATATAGAAAATATAAATATCTATTATTTATCATACTTACAGGTTGTGATTCAGTGGAGCAGCTGGTCCAAATAAACAGGATACTGATCCATCTTTCAACAGCAAGCGTTTTGCGAATCCCTCGTTGAACTCCCCGAGATTAGAGAAGCAGTCGTCAGTAGAATGACGTGTTTGTGGGCGGGGTCAAGTTGTTCGCAGCTGGCCAACGTAGAACACAGGCGCGCATTATGCAAATGTGTTACCCTGTGACGTGTAGCCGTCACGGAAGTGGGATTCGAATTACTAACAACTCGTTTCAGCTGTTAAGAGTAACAATAACTTTATTTATCGTGCACTTTCAGCTTTACAACATTGCAGATCGTTTACATTCACATACAGCTACATTACACACTGCATGAAAGGCAATATTGGAAATGGCATAATAGGGGCACTTTAAAACAAGAAAAAATATCTGACAATGAGTTATAAAAACTTGTTTTCCCTTTGAATTAAGTTGATTTTTAAGCCCGTTGGCAGATTAAGTCATTTTAATCACTGTCTAAGAAAATAAGACTTCCCATGTCATTTTGCTTCTCAAATAAGTGTATCTGGATTTATGAATCTTTAGACTGGAACTGGAAATCAAGAAAAAATACTGAGGAAGAACGTCATTTTTTTGCAGTGTGATAAGAAGGTACAGTAAAAATTATTTCCATATTCAAGTCAAGCTTTGTTTCTAAAATTAATAAAAAATGGGGATCTTGGAAGTTGTTGGAAGTTGTATTTTCAAACTGTTGCTAATACAACTCATTTTCTACTTCCAGGACCTTTACATTTAGAGATCATACTGTGTTCCCCTCAATTTGGTACTTACATTTTATTTACTTGGTCTTAATAAGATGTTTAAAAAGTGTTAAAGGGTTAGTTCACCCAAAAATGAAAATTCTGTCATTAATTACTCACCCTCATGTCGTTCCAAACCCCTAAGTTTGTTCATCTTCGGAACACAAATTAAGATATTTTTGATGGAATCTGAGAGCTCTCTGACCCTCCATAGACAGCAAGGATATTACCACGATCAAGGCAATACTTTTTGTGCGCAAAGAAAACAATAATAACATAATGTATTCAACAATTCTTCTCCCCTCGAGTTACTGTCTTCTGCCATTTTGGAGAGTACCCCAGAACGTAATCAACGTAATCAGCGTTGTTTACATTCAGTAGAAAGCGTGCACAATGCACATACTGAACGTAAACAATGCTGAAAAGCTCTCAGATTCCATCAAAAATATCTTAATTTGTGTTCCGAAGATGAACAAAGGTCTTACGGGTTTGGAACGACATGAGGGTGAGTAATTAATGGCAGAATTTTCATATTTGGGTGAACTATGCCTTTAAACTGACATTGACCATCCAAAATAAAAGTTTTTGTTTACATAATATATGTGTGTGTACTGTGTATATTTATTGTGCATATATAAATACACACACATGCATGTATATATTTAAGAAAAATATGTCACGTTTATATATTAAATATATTTATATATGATATAAATTATATGAATATAAATATATACATGTAAATATTTTCAAAATATATGCTGTATATGTGTGTATTTATATATACATACTAATTCAACCCCAATTCCAGAGAAGTTGGGACGTTTTGTAAAATGCAATAAAGTCATGAATCTGTGATTTGTTCATTCTCTTTAACTTTTATTTAATTGACAAAAGTACGAAGAAAAGATATCCAAAGTTTTCACTGACCAACGTAAATGTACTTTGTAAATATGAACAAATTTTTCTGTCATGGTATGGGGGTGCAGCAGAGCAAACGGCATGGGTGACTGGCATATGTGCAAAGGTACTATTGACATGGAGGCATATACTGGGATTGTACAGAGATATATACTGCCATGGGAAGTCCATGGTTATTAGATCAAGTCAATGCCAGGTCTAGGCCTGTCACGATAACAACTTTTTGTTGTGCGATATATTGCCCCAGAAATAATTGCAATAAGCGATATTATTGTCATTTTAAAGACCATTTTATGCCACTGAATATATAATCATAATGTAACAGCATAATAATGCAAGAAGGCCT
>NW_015650392.1:489918-520711 GCF_001515625.1 Sinocyclocheilus rhinocerous | reverse complement strand
TTCTAACAAAAAGTGCAAAGTAACAAGTAGAAAAAAAGAAAAATGCACAAATAACTTGTATGGAGATTTTTCCATTAACAGATTTTTTCCTGACATTCTTTTCTCTATAAGTAAATATAATGTGCGATATATTGCGTCACCAAAAATTATTGAGGTCATGTACATATATTGCGCGATAAGTCGATATATTGATTATTGCGACAGGCCAAGCCAGGTCTCATTCTGCATGTGCTACAACAGCGTGGTTTCGTAGAGACAGTGAATGTGTTAGACTGGCCTGTCTGCAGTCCAGATCTGTCTCCAATTGAAAATGTATGACCAGCCATGAAAAGGAGAATCAGACAACGACGATCACAGACTGCTGAGCTTTTGACATCTTGTATCAAGTGAGACTGGACAAAAATTTTTGCTTGCAAAACTTTAACAATTAATGTCCTCAATTCCCAAACAATTAAACATTGTAATTAAAAGGAAGGTTGATGTGACAGTGTTAAACATGCTTCTTTCCCAACTTTTTTGGAGTGTGTTGCAGACATCAAAATCAAAATGTATTCATATTAACAAAATACATTTACGTTGGTCAGTGAAAACTTCAGGTCAGTGAACAAATCTCAGATTCTTGATTTCATTGCATTTTACAAAACGTCCCAACTTATCTGGAATTGGGGTTGTAAATATACACAACACACACACACATATTATGTAAACAAAAACTTTTATTTTGGATGTGATTAATCGTGATCGTTTGACAGCACTAATAAAAACTTTATGCTTTAACAGCTGTAAAACCACAAGATCACATGACTAGCCAAGGCATACAAAATTCTGTGTATCTCTGTAATCCTATTTCTTTCGGACACTTTTGCTCACAGAATAAACTAATAATAGTTGACTGTGAATAGTGCACTGCATTTTTAAAACAGCATCTGTAACTGAAAACTATTGCCCTTGCAGTAGAAGTCCGTGATGACCTCTAGGGCAACATTAATTAAAATGAAATGTAATTAACAATTTCAATTGTAGGAGGTGAAGGCAGTATATTGGGTGCTGGTGCCTCTGTGATTGGAGTTGGGTCGGATATTGGGGGTAGTATCCGTATTCCCTGCTTTTTCAATGGCATCTTCGGACACAAGCCATCAACAGGTAAGAAGAATAGTTGTAGTTGTTTGCATGTATTGGTAAGTAGAATAATGGAGAGTGACACAGATGGAGTGTCAAAGGCTTCTCTTTATACTTTACATATTGTAGTAATGTTGATTAAGGTTATGAGGAATGCAAACACCATTTGGTTTTCTCTGTACATACAGGTATCGTAAGCAATGATGGTCAGTATCCTCCCGCCTCTGGACTGCAGATGGGATTTCTGTGTACAGGACCCATGTGCCGCTATGCTGAAGACCTGATTCCCATGCTAGGCATCATGGGAGGACCCAATGCAAATAAGTAATAGACTAGACAGATATGATCATCACAACAACACTGTAAAAAATATGAGCATTACATAAATGTAATCTACACTGCTACTCAAAAATGTGTGGTCTGTTAGAAGTTTTTTTTTTAAACATTAGTCTACTATGCTAATCAAAGCTGCATTTAACGGAAATACAGGAAAAAAAGAAAATATTGTGAAATTTATCATGCTTTCTCACTTTTAGATTTCTGCATTTATCAGACGCTTTTATCCAAAGCCACTTACAAAAGAGGACTTAGGCCACTTATAGCAATTTGCCAAAAAGCCAACAATATCCATAATCCACAATGCCAAGTTTATTATACAACTAGATTAGGAAGTGGACTGGAGAATAAAAGGAATGCAGAGAGTGCAGTGTGTGTAATGGCATTGGTTAAGAGAGTGGAGTGGTTATATGCTTGTAGAAGAAGTACCTTCAGCTGCTTCTTAAAGGGATAGTTCACCCAAAAATGAAAATTCTGTCATTAATTACTCACCCTCATGTCATTCCAAACCCGTAAGACCTTCGTTCATCTTCGAACACAAATTACGATATTTTTGGTGAAACTTGAGAGCTTTCTCTGCCTGCATAGACAGCAATGCAACTGACACGTTCAAGGCTCAGAAAGGTAGTAAGGACATTGTTAAAATAGTCCATGTGACATCAGTGGTTCAACCTTAATTTTATGAAGCTACATGAATACTTTCTTTGAGCAAAGAAAACAAACATAATGACTTTATTCAACAATTTCTTCTCTTCCGTGTCAGTCTTCGACGCACGTTCATGAGAGTACCATGATGTATGCGTGTGGTGCTGCTGACGCATAAAATTATGGTTGAACCACTGATGTCACATGGACTATTTTACCGATGTCCTTACTACCTTTCTGTGTCTTGAGCGTGGTAGCTTGCTGCTGTCTATGCAGGGTCAGAAAGCTCTCGGATTTCATCAAAAATATCTTAGTTTGTGTTCCAAAAATGAACGAAGGTCTCACAGGTTTGGAACAACATGAGGGTGACAGAATTTTCATTTTTGGGTGAACTATCCCTTTAAAAGTTCTGATGGTCTTGTCTTGAGGGTCCAAAAGCATTCACTGCATGATGAAGCCTATTAGAATGTTAGAATATAGAATAGAGGATAGAGTATATGTATCCTCCTTACTGTATAAAAAAATATTAATTTAATTTAAAAAAATTTACTTAATAAAATTTATTATTTTAATATTTAATAAAAAAAATCGTACTGACCCCAAACTTTTGAACAGTGGTGTATTTCCATTATATTTTTGTATACTAGTTTACCTTGCAACATATTGTATAGGGTAACTTTTATTTCAATCTCTCAACTTATTTATTTTCATTTTGGTCAACCACTGTTAGAAATGTATCCTAAATGGTCACTTCTCTTTCACTTCTGGTAGATTGGGGCTGTCTGCTGAAGTAGATTTGAAAAAGCTGAGGTTCTTCTCTGTTCCCCACAATGGAGGCTCTCATTTGGTCTCTCCAGTTGACGCACAGCTGCTTCAGGCACAGAAAATGGTAATTGAGTGTGTGTGTGGATTGGCTTCAGTCAAATTATTTTATTTTCCTTTCATAATGGGCTTTTGGGTTTTTTAGGTGGTCAGGCGTTTAGAGGCAGACCTTGGGGTCAAGGTCCAAGAGCTGTTTATTCCTCAGCTCAAATACTCCTTTCAGATCTGGGGAACTATGATGGCCTCACCTGGCAAAGATGGAAAGGTGGGATTTTTGCCATTTTCATGTCTTCATCATATACAACATTGAATATATTGAATAAATGTGTATATATATATATATATATATATACTGGATATAATACTGGATAAAATATTAAACTAAAATTTTTTGGAGACAAATGAGTTCATCAAAATGAACGTGAAGTTGAGACTTCACTGAGAGATTGGCTAACTTTAGCTCTTTATTTTCATCCTGTTAAGCATCCTGTTAATGGTTTTGCTATTGTGTAAATAAAGGGGTTATGCACAACAAACTTCCATGTTCTGTAAAACAGATCTTGTCGTTTCTGGTTCAGGACTTTTATATGTGCTTTGTTAAACATGGAGCCGTTTTGTTCAAGATGCTTTTAAAGGAGATGTCTAAGATGCAAAATTGATATGGAAAAGTTTATTTTTCTTCTTCTCACTAACCTTCTGGCATTAAAATGATGTTATAAAAATATAATTAAGTTTAGATGTCTGAGTTAACCAAAGCATATTGTCTGTTATTCCTTTTTATAGACATACTTTCCTAATAGAACCAAATAATTTTTAAACGGTATATTAGGGTACTGTTTAACATGAGATTTTTTATGAGATTTTGTATTTTTTTCCCCCCATCTCAGCCTCCTACCACCTTTGCAGAGCTAATGAGTGAAGGCGGGAAGAAGGTTTGGCCTGCCTGGGAGCTGTTCAAGTGGTTTCTGGGATTTTCTTCTCACACCTTAGCAGCAATAGGTGTGTGACAGAGCAAATGAGCTTGTGCACTTTTAACTGTGACTGACTGAATCACTCTTCCATCCATGTCTGATTAACTTTATTGGGCATGAGATGCAAATCAGTGCTGCCAATGTCTTCCTGTGACAAGCGTTCCCAAAAGTGTGCAGAATTGGCAAAGACTTTTTTTCCCGATGTATCTGAAGATGAATGCATGTGATAATAGTGTTCCTGTCTGTCTCTCTTTCTCAGGTCTGGCTCTTGTTGAGCTGTTCCAGAGTTCCCATCCATCTCCATTCATTCTACAGCAGAAGGAGAGTCTGCAGCAGGAGCTGGAGGAGTTGCTGGGCACAGACGGAGTGCTGCTGTACCCCTCTCATCCTCAGATCGCTCCCAAACATCACCACCCAGTTTTCACACCCTTCAACTTCTCTTACACTGGTAAGTGTTGTTGGTTGAGATCTACTCATGATCTACTTATTATGGAGTTGGGGCTCTAAGTGGCTCTGTTCTCTGCAGGTATCTTTAATATCCTGGGTTTGCCAGTAACCCAGTGTCCATTAGGGCTGAGTGAGGAGGGTTTGCCCCTGGGCGTACAGATTGTGACAGGTAAATTACAGGACCGTCTCTCTTTGGCCACTGCCCTCTACCTGGAGAAAGCTTTTGGTGGCTGGAGGGAACCAGGCAAGTCAGCAGCCAAGCCTTAATCCACCTCATCCGTCTGCAACAACAGGACCACATGACCAATAACACATAATGTACCACATATACAGCATGTGTAACCATCCAAAGCTTACTTACATTCATTCTTCCTTTTAAGTGCAGAGTGCATTTTACATTAAACTGACATGTTTTAGAGGGCTGCATTTGTGTTTACCCATATGTAAACGTGGTATTACTTTATTTCATTCATAAGAAATGGAATGGATGCTGGATCCAGAACAAAGAATTGTGAGATATTTACATGAGACATCTATTCATTTTATAACTATGTGAGAAATACCGTATTTCGTTTCATAGCAGTACATTTTTTTTTAGTTTTTTTTTTACTTAAGTGCACTAAAACAAGGATGTTTAAACACATTTGTGCTGTTCACTGTTTCCTCTTAACAGGCTTCTCAAGAGCAGGCTCTTTCTTGTGACAAATCTATTTAATCTTTAGAATATCCTTTACCTTAAGCAGATTTCAGTGTTTTAGAAGGAAGACATTTTGTTGCACTCAAAGGGCATAAAACAATCATATTTAGAAGTAAATATCAAGCTGGGGCATTTAAATGCTGGGCATTGGCAGTTTTCTTGGCCTTTATTACTCATATTTTGTTGTTGGTTTCTCTGAAAAATCTGGTCAAACATTTTTTTATGTGCTGACGTATTAAATAATGCGCCTAAAGCAGTAACAATAAATGAAAAAATAATTAAAAAAAACTTTTGATGTGATCTTCCCAAATATTAAGTGTTATTCTTGTCTTAGATAGTATATTTTTTTAAATTTCCTAATAAATATGTCTGAATTCTCAGCAACATTAACATAATCAGCATGTCATGAACAGTAATCATCAATATATTGTTTTATAACTTAGAAATGGAAAGCAGATGACATTGCATGCATTTATGAATTCATTATGTAAGGGATCACGAATAGTCAGATAACTCAGCTGGATATAGTTTGAATATTTCACAAAACTGAAGACTCTTTCCATCTCCTTTTTGCATTTATTTGTAAATCATATCAAGTCACTCAAATTCACCTCTTAGGTTGAGCCAATAAAATAAAAGCTTTGATTAAAAAAACATTTGACATTTTTTGCAGAGTAGAAATGGCTTGTACAATTAAAACTGCAAATATTCACCTTTTTCCACTATATTTTGTGGTGATGTCAGTCCTATTTTATTTATTTATTGACCAGAGGACTACCTGGCCACTAGGTGACAGCATTTTCACATTATGTCATGTCTACGCTACTACTGTTTAAAAAAATTCAAAAATGTAGGATATTTTATAGTGGGTCTGAGTCCACCTTGTTGAGTTCATTAATAATTGCAATCCTAGTTCAAGTATCCCAGCAGTACTGTTTTAACAAATAAGTTGTTTTGGGGTACAAATGTTCATATTACTACTATTATTACAACCTGAATTGAGCTGGTTAAACAATCACATTCACATGTTCTCTTTACTCTTATGTTAGGGAGTGATCTGTTGGCACTCTTTTGCCTCCAGGTTAGTTTGTCTCCTACTGTATATTGGGACTGCTTCCAGGTTTTCAATGTATTGTGGTTTTTTCTGATTCATTTGTTACATGGTCTACAATTGAGATACAAAACACCTAGGAAACGGTAAACAACGTGAGACAGGTCCACTTTACAATCAACGCTCTAGAGCTGCGGATTGATTAGATAGGAGTTGATTAGAAAAAAAAAGCTAATTATAGTCTTTCTGTAAAATGTTGGCTTTTAAATTGAACATCATGTGTGGACTGTAGACTAGTCAGTCCACAAAATGTCTTTGCTCTTCTTTTTTCTTCCTGCAGTGTTTTTTATTTTATGGCATTCAATTATGGCAATATGTCTGTGCAGGTTTTCATTCATCCAGGTGTTTGTAAAACAAATAATTTAATATTTAATTTGTAAGCAAATTTTGTTGAAATATAATTTTGTTGTAATACTATTCCAACAGATTTAGCATCATTTCACTGTGATGAGTGAACAGCTTTAAAGTAGCTGTTTATACAAATCCTATGTTCCACAGTGAAAACCTTCACAGGCCATCTTAGATCTCATTATTAAACTAACATCATGTTCACATCTCAGACAAACTTTTACGGCTATACAACTGCCCTCATATGACCTTTAAGCAGTTGTAAATAAAAGGCTTTCTTTCCAAATGATGGAGACAAACACCTGGAATCTCTGAATAGCTACTAGCCTGGATGAAGGATGCGACAGAAAGAGAAGGACAGAGTCAGCGTTTGGTATCTGTGGCAACATCGTACTCGGAGACTTCAAAGAGCAAGGCCTAATTATTCCAGATCCTATAACAACACACTCATCACCACCATCGCATGCATTTTCATCAGTGTTCAAAGAAAATGATTAACATGATTGAATGGGATGGAATGAGGCATCACAGAACAGGCTGAGTGAAATGGAAAGCTGTCCAAAAGAGCAGAAAAAAGGAGCAGCGTATGGAACTAGACATGAGAATTATCTGTGTAGCAGTGTGATCGCTTAACATTTTTAAATCATGCATTCTCCAATAACCAAAAAAAATAAAGTCTCATCCAAATATACGTTTATTAATTTATAATTTACCATCTGTTTTGATATTTAATGGGGTATTTTTAGCAGATGTCATTCATCACAGTTAGTGACTGTGTGTCTATTAAATATTCATTATTTTAACATGGATATTCTATGAACATGTTTGTTTCACACCTGTTTAGTCAAAAAAGACACGTTTATTAGATACAATATCTGCACAGTGATAATCAGAAACTACTGTATCTAATGATTTCAGTTCAGCACAAGTTATATTGCAATGCTAGAAAGTACCACTTGCTGGCTACTAAAAAGTGTTTTACTATAAATGTACAATCACTGTAAAGTTAACATAAGTGAATTGTTAAAAGTGTCGTAAAAAAATTGTTTATGCAAATTTAAAAGGGATTGCTTGAGACCTTTGTCCACACGGATTTATTAAAAATGTAAGAACTGCTGTAAAATATCTAAAACATCTTATAGAAACCTAATGCAGCAAGAATGTCCAGTGCTACTCCCACATCACGGAGCCCCAAACAATGGGGCCATTTCTGGCCTGTAGGCCGCCAGCGTGAGCGCGTTTAGGGGCAGGGCTTTTTGAAGGAAGCGATGCTGTTTAAACTACTTCACGCTTGAGTCAGGCAGAGCAGAGGGAGGGGGCTCATTTCTGGGCGAGCGAGTTGAGGAAGGTTTGTTCTCCGAGCGCCAGACAGCAGTAAAGCGATAAAATGATCATCGTCATTGAAGATCAGGTAAGATCGCTGCTTCAATTCAAGACACTCACTAAATATATATATATTTACAAAATAAGCAAAATCACGCGGTATGGATAGGGAGAACATGTTTTGCTGACTAACTGCACGAGAGCCTAACTGCCCGTCAAACCGATTTCATTTAAGTTGGTTGAAAATTCAACAGCTGTGTGTGAGAATTCATAAAGTATTAGCAAGTAATAAACTTAAATAAGTCAGTTCAGATTGTGTTTGTAAAAAATGTAGATAATGTTAGCCTATCTGCTAACCAATTCTTTACACCAGCTAATGTATACTTAGCCACAGCGGTACAAGACAGCCAAACATGCTTAGTTTTCGCCCATGAAATGCCGCTTTCATTTGACGTTATTTGCACTGCAACAGTTGTGTTGTAAAATTATGAACCAACGCACGTGAAATATAGTTTTGTGGCAGCTGGCATGCCGCTTCGTTACGTAACTTTCAGCTTGCGATAACGCAGTGTGGTCTAAACCTATCCTTGAAATTAACGTGTTCTCATTCATAGTTGAACCTAGATAACGAAAGTAGCACGCTCTTGTAGCATTTCGTTTATTTCGGTGATCGCGGCCTGAAGAGACCTGCTTCCAGACCAAGCGCGCCATCAAGTTGGACTTTTTTTTTTTTTTTTGGCACGGCAGCATTTGATCATTTGCCGCAGTGAATAAGACTAGACCGTGTACAAGAACATTATTAAATGTCGATATATTGACACTTTCTTACTGTTTGTTGTAATGTAGTTAAATGCGCCCTATTATTTGATTCCGTCGGTTACAGATAAATCGTGTAATAATTCTTACAAAATGTTGACCTTAGTGGTCTACCGATGTGGTTTTGTGTTGTTACCTAGGGCATGTGGTCGGTATATAATTTAAATACAATTTAATAATAGCAAATAGTATAGAGTATGCATTAAATAAAACAATTGTTTTACACAATAAAGTTAAAGAAATAGTTAACTCAAGAATGAAAGTTTTACTCACCCTCTTGTTGTTCCAAACCTGAATGGATTTATTTCTTCTGCTTAACACAAAAGAAGTTACTTTGAAGAATGTTGGTAACCACACAGGTGATGGTAGCCACTGACTTCCATAGTATTTTTTTTTATTACCTACTATGGAAGTCAATGGCTACCGTGAAACTGTTTGGTTACCAACATTTTTCAAATCATCTTTTATGTTCCACACAAGAAAGAAACTAAAACAGGATTGTAAAAACTTGAAGGTGAGGAAATTATGACAGTTTTCATTTTTGGGTGAACTATCCCTTTAAGCATTATCTTTCAAACAACAGTTCTATAAAAATGTAGTTCATTGTGTAACTTGAAAAATGTATCCAGTTTGTATTTCTTCTCCAACAATGAAAACAAAGCATCAAGCTTTGTGGATCACCAATCAATGCATGGAATGAAAACAGGTTTGGACTGGAGCAACATAAAAGTGGAGTACCAGATTTTATCTCTGTTCAACACACTTTGGTTCCACTCCACAGTCTGGAATGCTGTGAATGTAGATAAGGTTCATTTAATCATGGTTTTCTTTTTTTCATGCTGTTGCCTCTAAAAAAAACAAGAGTCCACAGCAACATTATATTAAAGAATTGCAGTGATGACAAAACATGAAATCCAACATTGATTTGTGTTCATAGGATGGCTTTGACAAAGCTCTCGCTGAGGCAGGTGACAAGCTTGTAGTGGTTGATTTTACAGCCACGTGGTGTGGGCCTTGTCAGAGCATCGCACCTTTTTACAAGGTAAGGAACCAACTTTAAGTCACTATGTATGAGTCGTTGGAACAGACTTCTTTGACACAGTTTCTCATTGTAATTCCTCACTTCTGGGCCTGTCTGAAAATCCTTCCTATGCTAATGTGGTCTTCCTCAAAGTGGACGTAGATGATGCACAGGTGAGTTTTCTAAATGTATTTTTTTTTGGTACTGTAGTGTTGTAAAAATCATGTTGGAAATCTTGGAATTACAGTTAATATGAGATTCCAACTTGTAAAAAGCTTTCATGTCCTTGTAGAACTTGTAATTTTCTAAGAGTTAAATTGACCTGACTGCCACAATGTCACGTGGAGCCACTCAAAATGGCAGCGACTGGAGTCAAATGTAATTTAGTTGTTGTAAAGTTTCTGTTTAAAGGGGTCATATGATGCGATTTCATTTTTTCCTTTCTAAAAAGGCGGGGCATAGAGGAGAAACAATAATGCACAGTATGTGGAAAATAATGTGTTTTTTTAACTTTAAACCGCATAAACACATTTCATTACACCAAATACACAAAATAATGTTCTTTTTAGCAGCATCATATGACCCCTTTAAGAATTCCTATCATTGTCTATTGTTAATGCAAAATTAATTTGAAGAACATTGAAAGACACGCATTAGTTTAACATAGCTAGCACAGAGCTGAATATTTAATGTCTAATGTCCTGCTTAATAAAATTTAAAAGCATATTAAGCATTTGCATAACAACTTTTAGTTGTAGTATTGTGATTTTGTGCATTGTTGATTATTCAGATTACACACATTCATGGTTGCATTAATAGTGTTGCCATAGAAATGCATAATCCTTCGAAGACACAAACAGCTCAGAGTAAAAGTTTTTCCAGGTTATCATCTAGTAATGGACCCTTTTCACATTTCTGGGGCTCCCAGAAGCAGAATTTATCATAGTTGTCAAAATTTGTATAATGGCAAGGGAAACTACAACAAAAATAAATTGTGTTCTCATTTGCCTCAATAAAAAAATATCTACAATAGCATTTCTATGACTTTTCAAAAGAGGAAAATAATATCAAGAGATTGATTACATTGGTTTGACGGGAGATAGATGTTGAATTTGTCGTCACTCCCTCAGCCTTTGTATTAGAAACACTTACATGGCAGCGCTTTTATGTACTTTTATGTAACTTAATTCCAGGGTAGGAAAAGACAAAGTATAGTGTTGTAAATGTACATAAAAGTTTTGCTGTTCTCAAGTAGTGCTCTTTAGAGAACGGCAGGTAATTTATGTTTGTTAGTAAACTAACAGACAGGCCAGTGTGAAAATTTGGACAAACTGATAGCCAGAAGGAATTGAATATGACTGTTTCACAGTAATTCACTCACTAGAAACTCCTCTTGTATGGGAGGAAAAGCTTTGACTTTTATTAATCTTTTTGTCCATTCCCCATGCAACCATAGTTTAGGCCTAAATCCATTTAGATTAAAGAAATGTCAGCACAAGTTTTTATTTTTTTAATTTGCTGTTTTAGCGCATGATGAATATACCGCTAGAGGGCAGTATAATTACATACAATTTATGCTATGGTTATCCTACATCCAAATCAAACTTTTTTTTGATTCTGTTCCTTTTTCTGAATGTGCCCTGCAAGTCCTATTCTTATTCAGTCATATTTGTACAATGCATTGATTTCATTACATGAGTTTCTTCAACTTTTTAAATTTGGTCTACGTTAATTATGCAAAAAGCTGAATTTGTTAACTAAAAGCAGTTGGATGAGAGCAATAAAGCGTCTTAAGAAATATTAAAGTGATGTTCTGTGTTTTGCAGGATGTAGCCCAGTCTTGTGACATTAAATGTATGCCAACATTCCACTTCTACAAGAGCGGGAAGAAGGTTTGTTCTGTTGTCTTTCCTCTAGTTGAGCTAATAATAGTCACATATCAACTATACAAAGTTAAAGATATGTCTCTACGAATATGCTGAGTTTGATTTACTTCCAGTTATTGTTTAGTTGATTTAATCTGCTGTTTTCTCTTGTAGCTGGAAGATTTCTCTGGGTCCAACAAGACTAAACTGGAAGAGATAGTGAACCAACACAAAGGCTAAGCCTGATATGACCCACTCATAAATGTTTCCTGTGCAGCCTAAGCTCCAATTTTACAAACAATAACTCCCCACTTGTTTCGTTATTCATGAAGAACTTTCATTTTCTAGTCGTTTTACGGCAATTTTAGCAGGTCAAAATCTGCCTTACAAAATCTTTCATCCATTTCCGTAATGATTAACTCTGTATGTTTCTGTGCGTCCACTCGTAACTATATTATGTGTTTTTTTTCAATATCAATAAACACAATTATAAAAAAATAATGGACAATTATTATTTTGTGCTTTAGAAGACTTCAACTTAATATTAGACATTAAGTGTGTTCTCTACCTGTTGTTAGTTCATTGTCCCAGGCCCTGATATGATGGATACCTGTTGTTGGCCTGGTCTCTTTATGCATTGTATTGTTAAAGGTTTCTCTCAAGTGTTTGTCTGAAGAATTTTTTATTTTTGGTAGCTGCATGAATTGTTTGTGACCAGCTTGTTGTGTCTGCATGGTGGCTGCAATCATGTGTTTAGTAGTTTTTATTCTAGCATCTTTATCACCAAGGAAATCTTATTTTAAGTCAAGCATTGGCAATTTTACATCCTGATCAACAGGTTATACAGGAAGAGTGACCGTTTCTATGCTATTGTGTGTGTAAATTGCATCAATCTCGAAAGACATCTCTTGTCAAACAGTGTGAATAGTTCACTCCATTCTTTTGTGTTGCTTGATGAGAGCCTATATTGCAAAAGATTGTGTTTATAAATGCATTCTCAGTTAGTTTTAATGGATAACTTTGAATGGTTGTGTATATACTAAGGATAATATGGTATCAGTATTTGACCATAGCTTTGGGGAACAGCCCCCTTTTTTGGTTTTAGGCCACTGCCCCTCAAGAAGTCTGCATGTCCCTGAAATGATCAAAGACCAATAACAAGGAATCTTTTACAATTACTGAAATTTGTCTCCGAAAACAAAATTATGGAATGAATCAGATAGTGTGCAGGCTTTATATTGAGTGTTATGTATGTTAGAATAGATCTATAAGTGAAAGAGAAAGTCAGAAAGTGTTTTGCTTTGAGAAGAGAGACATTATGAAAACAAACATTACTCTGATGACAATGAGAAGGCTCAACAAAAGACAGGGCATAAACAAGAATTGATTTTACAACACCGCAGGAGCAAATCACAGGCGTAGAACAAGACAATGAAACTCACCAAACCTGTAGATATACACAGCAACTACAGGGCCAAAAACAATATTAAATCTGATGATATATATATATATATATATATATCTAATGTGTATAGGTAGTATTTATAAAGTTTTAGCTTTTAGTTTTGGATCTGTTTTTAGTTGTTTTAATACTACAATTGATTGCTTCTGTTGTCCTCATTTGTAAGTCGCTTTGGATAAAAGCGTCTGATAAATGACTAAATAAATATATATATTATATATAAACACACACACACAGTCAGGTCCATATACAGTCATGTGAAAAAAGTTAGGACACTATTGAATTCCATGGTTTTCTGTATCGGGGCATAGTAAAAAAAAATGTCTGGTCCTTGGCAGGTCTTAAATTTGAAAACTAAACCCACAAGACATATTGCACTGTCATTATTTACTAAAAATAATGCCAAAATAGAAAAGCCATGTGTGACAAAGTTAGGACGCGCTTACTGTTAACGTATACGGTGTGTTCCAAATGGGATATATCGCCCTCCGAAGGGCACTTCGGAGTGAAAACAATCATGGCCGCCATATTGAAGGGTCGTTCCAAACCAAAGTGCTCAAAACTGGCCGCTTCAAAGGGCCCTTCGGAATGAAGGATTTCGAAGGGTACAACTGATGGACACTTCGGGCTCCCATGATCCTTTGCATGATGACGGTGCCTCCGTGTGGTCAGAAGATGATGACGCTGAAGGGCACTTCAAGAAACAGTTGTTTGGTCCCCTACACCCTTCAACCCTTCGAAGCTCTCACTCCGGAGGGTAAACCCTTTGAAGGGATTAGGGCGTAGGGATGAGCCCTTCCGAATGGAACGCAGGGAGGAATTAAGAGGGTAAGTAGCAGTCAGGCACTGCTAATCAAATACCTTTGATTAACTGATCATCAGCAAGTGTGAGCACCTCTATAAAAGCAGAAGTTTTGGCGGTTTGCTGGTCTGGAGCCTTCAGGTGTGTGCTAACACAATACCAAGAAGGAAAGACATCAGCAATGATCTTAGAGAAGCAATTGTTGCTGCCATTAATCTGGGAAGAGTAATACAGCCATTTGCAAACAAATTGAAGTCCATCATTCCACAGAGATTAAGACAATTCACAAGTGGAAGACATTCAAACAGACCCCAATCCTCCCAGGAGTGGACATCCCAGCAAATTCACCCCAAGATCAGACCATGTAACGCTCAGAGAAATTGCAGAAAACCCAAGAACTTCACCGCAGACTCTACAGGCCTCAGTTATATGTTAAATGATAAAGTTAATGTCAGTACAATTAGAAAAATATGGGACAAGTATGGTATGTTTGGAAGGCTTGCCAGAAGAAAGCCTCATCTATCAAAAAACAAACAAACATGGCAGCACGGTTTAGATTTGCAAAGTTGCATCTGAACAAACTATAAGACTTCTAGAACAATGTCCTTTGAACAGACGAGACCAAAGTGGAGATGTTTGGCCATAATGCACAGCGTCACAATTGGTGAAATCCTAAAGAGCATATCAGCACAAACACCTCATTGCAAAAGTCACACATGCTGGTGGAGTGCTGATTATTTTGGGCTTGTTTTGAAGCCACAGGCCCTGGGCACCTCACAGTCATTGAGTCGACCATGAACTCCTCTATATACCAAAGTATTCTAGAGTCAAATGTGATGCCATCTGATCCGACAGCTAAAGCTTGGTCAAAATTGGGTCATGCAACAGGACAATGATCCCAAGCACACCAGCAAATCTACAACAGAACGGCTGAAAAGAAAAGAATCAAGGTGTTGCAATTGCCCAGTCAAAGTTCAGACCTCATCCTGACTGAAATGCTGCGGTGAGAGCTGTGCATATACAAATACCCACAAGCCTCAATAAACTGGAGCAACGTTGTAAAGAAGAGTGGGCCCAAATTCCTCCAGAACGATGTGAGAGACTGATAAAGTCATACAGAAAATTATTACTTCAAGTTATTGCTGCTAAAAGTGGATCTACAGGCAACTGAATCATAGGGTGTCCTAAGTTTGTCACACATGGCTTTTCCATCTTGGCTTTATGTCATGTGATGTTGTTCATCTGAGGATTTATTTTCCAAATTTTAAGACCTGCCAAAGACCAGATGATTTTTTTTATTATGCCCTGATAAAGACAACCATGGAATTCAGTAGGGTGTCCTAACTTTTTCACATGACTGTATACATGCACAATTTTTATTATTTTAGCTGTTGACCAAAGCATATTGAAGTTACAGTTATATAATGAATATGGAGCTTTAATTTGAGGGTATTCTCATCAAAATTGGAGGAAAGGTTAAGGAATTACAGCTCTTTAATATGTAGCACCCCCTTTTTCAAGGGACCATAAGTAATTGGACAATTGACTCAAAAGCTGTTTCATGGACAGATGTGGGCTATTATTTCTATATTTCTCTATAAATTAAGCAGGTAAAAGTCTGGAGTTGATTCTAAGTGTGCCATTTGCATTTGGAAGCGGTTGCTGTGAACCCACATCATGTGGTCAAAGGAGCTCTCCATACAAGTGAAACAGACAATTGTTAGGCTTCAAACAAAAAAAAAAAACATCAGAGAGATAGCAGGAACATCAGGAGGGGCCAAATAAACAGTTTGGTACATTCTGAGAAAAAAGAATGAACTAGTGAGCTCAGCAACATAAAAAGGCCTGGACCGCCCACAACGGACAACAGTGGTGGATGATTGGAGAATCCTCTCCATGGTAAAGAAAAACCCTTTCACTTTCATCCAGCCAAGTGAAGAACACTCTCCAGCAGGTACAGTAGGCGTGTCACTGTCAAAGCCAAACAAGGCCATCTAAAAGGCCATCCAAACAACTCAATATAACAAAGAGTGAAAAATTTAAGGGGGTCTGAATACTTTCCGTACCCACTGTAAATGGACGATGACCCAAAACACAGCAAAAGCAACCCAGGAGTTGTTGAAGGTAAAAAAGTGGAATATTCTGCAATGGCCAAGTCAATCTCCTGATTTCAACCTGATTGAGCATGAATTTCACTTGCTGAAGACAAAACTAAAGGCAGAAAGACCCACAAACAAACAACAACTGAAGTCAGCTGCAGTAAAGGCCTGGCAAAGCATCACAAAGGAGGAAACCCAGTCTCTGGTGATGTCCATGAGTTCCATGGAGAAGGCTTGGAACAGCTCATGATCCAAAGCATACAACATCATCTGTGAAACATGAGCAGTGTGATGGCATGAGCATGCATGGCTTCCAGTGGCACTGGGTTACTGGTGTTTATTGATGACGTGACAGAAGACAGAAGCAACCGGATGAATTCTGAAGTGTATAGGGTGCACTTCAATTTCATCTTGATTGTTTTATTTTTAGTTCTGTTCTGGTGACATACAGAGCTGAAATTATGAAATGTCATAAATGCAATGACATAATTAGTAGACACTCAAGTACTATAGAAACATATTAGCTGAGCTCCCACACATTTTTTTTAGATAATTATGGGCCATTATTCGAAGCATAAACCATAAGATATGTCCACCCTGTCATGGACATATACAGTATATTACTGTTAAATACATTTTCATTGCAAAATTAAGATGCAAATTATATTTTCTGAAAGGTATGATGTCCCTTTCCTAAACAGGGTTATTTGTTTGCTTTCAAATTATAAATACATAAAAGATTTTATGTAAATCATGTGTATTTAAAGAAACTCATACAATTCGCACGTGTATTTTTTCTTATTTGGAGAAAACTGTGATGTTTGGATGCAGTTTTTTGTTTGCATGTTACTGGCTCTACACCTAGCTATTGAACACATTATGTAGATATGATTGAATTATTATTTAAAATATTATTGTAAAATATCAAGATGACAGGGTAGACCAGCACATGACAGGGTGGACACATAATGCAGAACACGCAAATCATGATAAACTATGACAATGAAACATTTATTCAACTTCTTAAAAAAATGTAAAAATAATAATAAATAATATAATTACATCCCCAATCACATTGATATACCCCCCCCATATTAACTACAAATTAATGCTATGTACATTTTGGACCAATGACAGGGTGGACATTTTGAGCTTCAATTAGCATATTAGCTCACAAAAAACTGTGACTAGCTAAATACTGTAGTAGCACTTCTGTTATTGCCTCCTTATGATATATGTTGTATTCCTCATATGTAAGTTGCTTTGGATAAAAGAGTCTAAATGTATAAATGTAAATGTAATGTAAATTGAATCTGGGTGTTTTCTTCAAAGAGGCAAGAAAGGGAGTTCCATTTCAAATTAGAGGGCAAAATAAAAATAATATAAAGAAAAAGAATAATGAGTAAGAAAACCTGGGGGGAAAAGGTTAAAAACAATAACTAAATAGAAATCCTAATCAATCTGTTTTTTTTTTCACACATTTAACCTATACTTACTTACCACATCACAATTTTTTTTCCCTATACGTCACCATTTTCTTAAAAAATAGGGACCATCAGACCATTAAAAGCTTTTTTATTATATGACTTCTGAATTTTTGTCTGAACCTTTCTAAAACAAGCAGATTGTGGGGAAAGTCAAACGTTTTTCTCAGGTGAAGCTGCATTCTTATGTGGTATTTAAACTTTTTTTTTTTTTCTGAGGACCGACTGGCACATCCTGATTTTGCAGGCGTGCTCCCGTGTCAGCATGTTTTGGTCATGTAGGCTATAACCCAAACCTTATCATAACCTAACTAGAGGGCAATTAATTCCATAACCCTTCCCAAGCCTAACTCTAACATCTCTAACAGCCCTGACTGGTTGTCAAAAATGTTGTTCCAGGACCAAAAATGTAACAGGATCCTTCTTTTGACCAGCAAGGTGTGGGTGTTGAAATCAGTCTTCATTCTAGCACTGTATCTATTTACAAAAGGTGGGGATTATGCAAAGTATGGGTTACTTTCATTTTTGCTCCCTTTTTGGTCCAATTCATGTTCAGCACTCTTTATTTAGGGGGTTTGTATATCATAATTAGTCGGTGTGGACTCATTTTGTAGATATTACACGTAGGTAGTTTATTTATTTATTTTATTATATTTTTATGAAAAGCATATAGTCTAATGATGTTTAAAATGGTAACAGGATGTCTTTAAGTTTTATCATTTATGCAATCACTTACTTGCCTGCGACATTAATGTGTGACGTGTAAAAGGATATGTATATATATATATATATATATACAAACGGAGCCTGCAAATACATTATACTCAAGCAAAGTCTACAGCAAGGTAATACAATCTAAAGAAATTCATAGAAATATAGAAATGTACCACTCAATTACTAGATTACATTTTGTATTTTAAAATTTAAAATTTAAAATAAAATCAAACATTAAATAATAGTTTTAAGTATAGGCTTATTCTTCTTGCTGTTCCATTTGTCTACTCACCTGACAGCTGTTACACTTTCTTTCAACCAGCTCTGTTAGCATTGAAAAGGAAAATTCCGTAACCTTACTCACTCTCCTGTCATTAAAATCTGTATGACTTTCTTTTGTGAAACAACAACAAAAAAAAGTTATCATACACTTTCATTATACTGAAAAATACTGTTATATTCTGTATAGCTACGCAGTATAGTGTTGTATTCTTTGAAATTTAATTTTGTTTTGCATGAAAGAAAAAATCACAAATGTTTATGGTGATTTTTTTTTGTTAAATCTGAGATTCATTATGACCTAAAATTGATGTCATAAGGAAAAATCCAGTTTGTGTGTTGTTAGGGCTATCACTTTCACTTTCAAAATGTATTGTTCTGAAGAGACAGCTTGTTGTTTAGACAGCAGCATACATATATGCAAACGCAATTAAACACAATGAATGGAAACATTTCATTATAGAGACACCTAAGAGGACTTGAGACACTATTCACAAGGGTTTTGTTATAGAGACAAAAAGAAGAAAAGTAGGCTAATGAAATATTTCATTAAAACTTCATACACAATGAATTAATTCCCATTATTAATTTTCTCACAGCTGTCGTGAACAGTCATGGTTTCACTGGTTGTAGTGGCTGTATTTCTCCTCCAGGGGGCTCTATTTCAGCCCCCTCAAGCGGCAGCATTCAAAATCTTCCCTGCCGATGGATCCCTCACCCATCAACAAATCACTGAGGCAGCTTTCCTCCAAAAGATGGCGGAAGTGTGTCGTGATGTAGCCACTGCCCGGGGCAAAGACTTTAGCTACCCGTAAGATGTAAAATTTTGATAGATAGATAGATAGATAGATTATTTTATTTATTTATTTGGGAACTTCGTATTACAAATTAGCATACTAAACCAGAACTAACATATTATTGTATAATGTCATGAAGATTGGCATTTATAAGTGGGCTTATTTATATTCGTATTAATTTCACACAGATTTTAAGTTCATCCAAAAATGAAAATTAGCCCACGATTACTCACCCTCAAGGCATCCTAGGTGTATATGACTTTCTTCTTTCAGACGAATCCAGTCGGCATTATATTAAATATGTCCTGGCTCTTCCAAGCTTTATAATGGCAGTGGGTAGGTGTTTTTGTTTAACAGTCCAAAAGAAGTCCAATAAAGTGCATCCATCCATAATAAAAAGTGCCTCACTCACATGGCTCTGGAGGGTCAATAAAGGCCTCCTCCAGCGAATCAAAATATCCATAATTAAAACATTATAAACTGTTTTCTCTAGCTTGCGCTAACTGTCGTACTCACAAGCCATTCCGGGCGGATGACGTAGGACATATGCGTAGTGCAATGCGCCACTGAAAATATGCTAGTCTTGCGAAAACCAACTTTTGTTTACAGGAGCAAAGGAAGCAAAGTTTCCTTACTTTAGCAAAGGAAAACTAGTCTCCTCTTGGCTTGTATCGAATTCCTCTAACATTTTTCTTTACAAATTCTCATTTTGTACTTCTAATTCGTGACAAGTGTTTTGTTTTGCTCTCTCCTCCGTGCTTCCGCGTTCATCACTTCTCACTGGTGCATACGCTACGCATATGTCCTACGTCATCCGCCCCGTAAGTTCACCCAAAAATGAAAATTAGGCTGTGTTTCACTCACCCCCGAGGCATCCTTAGGTGTATATGACTTTCTTCTTTCAGACGAATCCAGTCGGCGTTATATTAAATATGTCCTGGCTCTTCCAAGCTTTATAATGGCAGTGGGTAGGTGTTTTTGTTTAACAGTCCAAAAGAAGTCCAATAAAGTGCATCCATCCATAATAAAAAGTGCCTCACTCACATGGCTCTGGAGGGTCAATAAAGGCCTCCTCCAGCGAATCAAAATATCCATAATTAAAACATTATAAACTGTTTTCTCTAGCTTGCGCTAACTGTCGTACTCACAAGCCATTCCGGGCGGATGACGTAGGACATATGCGTAGTGCAATGCGCCACTGAAAATATGCTAGTCTTGCGAAAACCAACTTTTGTTTACAGGAGCAAAGGAAGCAAAGTTTCCTTACTTTAGCAAAGGAAAACTAGTCTCCTCTTGGCTTGTATCGAATTCCTCTAACATTTTTCTTTACAAATTCTCATTTTGTACTTCTAATTCGTGACAAGTGTTTTGTTTTGCTCTCTCCTCCGTGCTTCCGCGTTCATCACTTCTCACTGGTGCATACGCTACGCATATGTCCTACGTCATCCGCCCCGGAACGGCTTGTATGTATGACAGTAAGCACAAGCTAGACGGTTTATAATGTTTTAAATATGGATATTTTTCTTACAAAAATGCACGCTTTATTGGACTTCTTATGGACTGTTGAACAAAAACACCCACCCACTGCCATTATAAAGCTTGGAAGAGCCAGGACATTTTTAATATGCTTTAACTCTGTTTGGATTTGTCTGAAAGACCGATATTTGCCCCCTGTTTCTCAACACTGGAAAAAAAGTGGATACTGCAGGATTTGTTAGCAGACCATTTGTGCATAACTGCTTGAGGCTGTCTACACTGAATGCAACAAAGTGACCAATGCAAATCATTTCAAAATTGTGTAAGTACGTCAGAAATAGAGTGAGGGATCAGTTTACTGTAGGGAATTTGGCGTGTCGTGCCACGTCGCATCCAATGTAAACAGCATCACTAATTATAATCACTATGAGATCAAATTGTTGACTGGGAAGTTTTGTTTACTGTTACAAACTAGGTTACAGAATTCATAAATGCAAATTTTCTGAAAATTTTAATGCTAATTCTTTTCTTCCACTCCTCACCTCCAGATCAACAGCAAACTCACTGCAACTACCGTCCAGAGAGCATGCTCAAGTTCATATTCTCATCTATTAAAACTATCCACTTTTAATCTAGCTATTATTCAGACTTCCCTTAGCAATGCAGCTGTGGATGGAAATCAGTTAAGTACTGCTCATCATTTTGATAATGAAGATTTCAAAAATGGACGGGACCTCATCACACAGGGCATAGCTGCTGTGAAAGCCAGCATCAAAAAGGGAAACTATTTGTCTGCCCGCTCCAGTCTTGGGGCCGTATGTCATACTTTACAGGTATGTTAGTTCTGGCGACCATACCGGGACTGTGAACTGAACTGAGAACATTTTTTCTGTTAAGAACGATGTAACAAACATATGTGTTATGTGTGCAGGATTTCTATAGCCACAGTAACTGGGTGGAACTGGGAAGCACTGCTCCTTTCAGCACCCTGATCAAACCTGAACGTCCTCTGGACAATCTAGCAGGTACTGTAGTCTTTTCTGAAGTAATTTTTTTGTATTCATCTCAAAATTAAGTTCCTCAGTCACTTCATTTATTTACTATTGCTCACCTATGCTAAATAAAAAATGTGTCACACTTTAAATATTGTGTAAATTTACCACTTTCTGTACCATATATATGGATGACTGGATGTCTCTAGGTCCCAAAACAAAAACATGTAAAAGCTGTGTTGGAGAAGACTGCAGTGACAACATTGTCCCAGAGGTACTGCAGCAGAAGATATTAACATCCGGATATTTCCGCTTGTTTTCCTCAACCAAACCTGCAGGTAAGAAAGCTTAGTATCTCATGTGTTAGCACTGGTAGGTGTTTTGGTTTTCAGGTCAAATATGATATGTCATCTTACTTTACTTTCCCTATCTGTCGTTCACTACGAGTTATGTCGTGATGACATTAGGGGTTTACTTGGGAACCCCAATCATCTCTGATTTAAAGAGAAAATGCCAATGAAATTTACCTAGTGGATTTTGCATGCTGAGCCATTCCCCATGTATACGGGTATAAAGACAGGTGCATCCACTCATTCAGATTTTTGCTTCGGAGCCAAGTGGTTGTATGAAAGCTGTTATAATCCACAAAGCCTTTCATCTGCTGTGTGTCTGAGAGCTGTTCTGGTTGGCGGTACAGCGTGAAGAGCACCCGATTCTCCTGGGTGCTTCAACTTAAAGAGCAGTTTCTCTAAAAGATGCCGTGCTGTCCGTGTCCTCTTGGTTGCGGTCATTTCCTGTCCTCTGATGACGGCCACGAGCGCTGTCTTCCGTGTCTGGGCATACATCCAAAGCCACTAGAAGGCAAGCCTGCAACCTTTAGCCAAAAAAATGTAACGGCTAATGCTAACACTTCCGCTTTGGCAGTAAGTGGGAAAGGAGACCAGAGGCCGTTTTTTTTATGGATGTCAATGGAGGAGAGGCTTCACTACGCTGAATAATAAGCAGAAAAATAAGCTTTTTTAGAGGAAACGGCTTATTATTTAATGAATCGACAGCCTATCTGCTAATCTTCAACATGTTTTACACTAAACAAAACTTTTGGATTTAACAATTTTTAGAGATTACCATGAAAAAAATGCTGTTTTATAAGAGAAGCCAATGACTTTTTGCAACAGGTGGGATTCAGCTTACGGCAATTCTCATTCCTATGGTATCCGTAAACGGCAACTCTGACTGAAATTCAACGACGTCAAGGCTGTAATGTGATTGGTAAGGCACACGTGATCAAAGTTAGCGTTACGCTTTCTCCAATAGTAAGTAATACAGACTCTCTCATCTCCCTATAGTAAGACAATATCTGATACGGCACGCTGAAGACACTTCGCGAATGGTTCATGTCATCGCACTGCGAGCACATGACCATGGCAATGCTGCGATCGCATTTCTACTTTCTTAAAGGGAAAGTAAGAGATCCCTCTGTCACTACCCGTTCTGGTTTCTCTGCCACAAGCAGAGGACCGCCGGCTAGTGCTCTGGGAGATCTGAGGGTTACAGTAAGAGCCTCTCTGCTGGACCTCTTACTCTTCCTGCAGTGCTTGTCCTGTGCGGCTCCCGGATGATTCTGCTGGCCTGCTTCACGGTGGCCCCAGCGTTTCATTCGGTGCACTGCCTGAGGATCAGATGTCAATAGCAGCATCGGGGGATGGGCTATCGTCCTCTGAGGAAGAAGATTTGGTGGGGCTGCTTTTCTCGGGTGTCAAGCCACCTCTGCCCTGCATGCCATGGCTATCCTGCTGGTCCACCAAGCCAAGGCACTAAAACGATTGTACGAGGGTAGTACCGACCCAAGGTTGATGCAGGAGCTGTGCACGGCGACTGACTTCGCTCTCTGGGCGACGAAAGTCATGGCGCAGTCCCTCGGGAAAGCTATGACCCCATTAGTGGTCCAAGAGAGGCATCTCAGGCTCAACCTGGTCGAGATGAGAGACGTTGGCTGTCCCTGTCTCCCTGTGTCTTTACGAAGGTCATGGAGGGTGCCTTTGCCCAGTTACGGGAAGTGGGCATCAGGATCCTCAACTGACTCGATCTCGATGACTGGCTCATCATGGCTCAGTTGCGAGAACAGTTGTGTGATCACAGGGAACTGGTGCTCCGGCACCTCAGCCAGTTGGGGCTTTGGGTCAACTGGGAAAAAAGCAAGCTCTCCCCTGTGCAGAGAATCTCTTTTCTCGGTATGGAGTTAGACTCAGTGAGTATGAGGGCGCATCTCAACAACGAGCACACCCAGTCCGCGCTGAACTGTTCCTTCAGAGTTCCTTCAGAGGCAGGACAGTGGTACCACTGAAAAACTTTCAAAGGCTCCTGGAGCATATGGCACCCGCAGCCGCAGTCACGCCGCTTGGATTGCTTCATAAGAGACCACTTCAGCACTGGTTACACTCCTGAGTCCCGAGATGGGCATGGCGCCGTGGTACACTTCGCGTGACCATCACGCCGATGTGTTGCCGTTCATTCAACCCCTGGACAGACCTTGTCTTTCTGCGAGCCAGAGTGCCCTTAGAACAAGTGTCTCGGCATGTCGTTGTCACAACGGATGCCTCCAGCACGGACTGGGGCGTTACATGCAACAGGCAGGTAGCCTCAGGGCTCTGGACAGGGCCTCGACTGCTTTGGCACATCAACTGCCTAGAGTTGCTGGCAGTGCTACTAGCCTTGTGGCGGTTCTGGCCGCTGCTGCTTGGCAAGCACATGTTGGTCCGCACAGACAGCAGTGCGACTGTTTCGTACATTGACCGGCAGGGTTGTCTACAATCACGTCGCATGTCACAACTTGCCCACCATGTCCTCCTCTGGAGTCAGACGCGGCTCAAGTCACTGCTACTGTCCACATTCCGGGGGAGCTTAATCGTGAGGGCTGATGCGCTCTCACGACAGCTCACTTTCCCTGGACAATGGCGACTCCATCCCCAAGGGGGGATGACAAGGACAAGGAAGAGGTCCTGCTGGTTGCGCCGTACTGGCCCACCCGGACCTGGTTTTCGGAACTCACGCTCCTCGCAACATCCCCTTCCCTGGTGCATCCCCCTGAGGAAGGACCTCCTTTTTCAGGGGCTGGGCACCATTGGCACCTGCGTCCAGATCTCTAGAACCCCTATGTGTGGCTCCTGGATGGGACACGGCAGACCTAAGTGATCTGCCACCGGCAGTGGAAGACACTGTCACTCAGGCCAAAGCCCTCTTTACGAGGCGAGCTTTTGCCTTGAAGTGGAGTCTGTTTGCGAATTGGTGTTCTTCTCGTCGAGAAGACCCCCGGAGATGCCTGATTATGGTCATGCTTTCTTTCCTCCAAGAGAGGTTGGAACATAGACTGTCACCCTCCACCTTAAAGGTGTATGTCGCTGCTATCGCAGCACATCATGATGCAGTGGATGGCCGGTCCTTGGGTAAGCATGACCTGATCACTAGGTTCCTGAGGGGTTCCAGAAGGTTAAATCTTCCTAGGTCACCCCTGGTGTCCTCCTGGGACCTCTCTATCGTCCTGGCTGGAATTCAGAGGGGTACCTCTGAGCTGCTGGATTGAGTCGAGCTTAAGTTCCTGTCTGCTAAGACAGCACTCCTGACCACGCTCACTTCCATCAAGAGGGTCGGGGACCTCCAAGCATTTTCGGTAAGCGAAGAGTGCCTTGTGTTTGGGCCGGCCTACTCTCATGTTGTCCTGAGACCCCGGTCTGGATATGTGCCCAAGGTTCCCACCACGCCCTTTCACAATCAGGTGGTGAACCTGCAAGCACTGCCCTCGGAGGAAGGCCTTGGCGTTGCTGTCTCCTGTAAGAGCATTGTGCAAATACGTGGACCGAACCCAGAGCTTCAGAAGCTCTGAGCAGCTCTTTGTCTGCTACGGAGGTCAGCAAAAAGGGAAGGCTGTCTCCAAGCAGAGGCTGGCCCTCTGGATAGTGGATGCCATTGCCTTGACGTACCAATTCCAAGGCAATTCCAACATGTCCCCTGGGGGTGAGGGCTCACTCCACATGGAGTGTTGCCTCCTCCTATGCGCTGGCGCACGGCGATTCTCTGGCAGACATATGTAGAGCTGCGGGCTGGGCGACACCGAACACCTTCGCAAGATTCTACAGTCTTCACTTTGAGCCGGTTTCTTCCTGTGTGTTGGGTAACAGGTAATTGGTGGAAAGGACTGGCCAGTGTCAAACTTGCCGCGCCATTCCCCCTCACCCGGGGATGCGAGCGCATTTTTCCCCCTCCAGTACAGTTCCCCGGATGGCGAACCCTGGTTGATTATCCTCCAACACCCCTGGCAGTCAGACTTGGCGAAGCAGTCTGATGCCAGGCCCAGTATCGGTGTTAGCATGCCCGGGACCCCGGTCAGTCCCTGTACTGGGCTAGGTGTCCATATGGCTTGATTCCCTGCGGGTGAGCCTATATGTGTATTCTTCCATGGTAAGGTTTCCCTCTCAATGAACCCATGTCTTCCCCTTGACAGACCATTCTGTCAGTCTCTGCTGGCAGTCGTTCCATCCCTACTTTCAGGTAGGACCTGCCTTAGAGACCCATTCCATATGAAGTACTGCCCCTTTGGTCAGTCCATATCAGTGTCTCCACATGATACCTCCCTACGGGTAGGATGTGGCCTCCGTAGCACCCTTCCCCTTGCAAGGCTCGCTCCCCCATCGTTATTGCAAAAACTGATAACAACAAATAGGAAAGATCTGATCGCAAATCTTTCACTGAAGGTTGAAATCCTTTCTGTTAAGAATTTTTTTGTGGATGGAACAGCAGCATGGCTATCTCCAATGATGTACTACCTTTTTGGTCCCCGCGGGTGCCAAGGTCAGTGAATTTGCGCCGAGATGTTGGGAAGGTTACGACCTGTGCGCAGCATTTGTCTGACACACTGAGGCTTGTCAACACTTGCGGCGCCACAGGGTTGTGACAGTGTTCGGGTTGTGGCACTTTCCATTGACCCCTAATATCGTCACGGCATAATTCGTAGTGACCAACAGATAACGAACCTCTCGGTTACGAATGTAACCCTCGTTCCCTGATGGAGGGAACAGAGACGTTATGTCCCCATGCCACAACCTCGAACCATCGCTGATTGCCAGGGACACGTTCTCGGCTCCTCAGCATAAAACCTGGATGAGTGGATGCACCTGTCGCCTCTTTATACCCATATGCACGGGGAGTGGCTCAGCATGCAAAATCCACTAGCCAAATTTCATTTGTTTTTTTCTCTTAAAATCAGAGATGATTGGGGCTCCCAAGTAAACCCCTAATGTCGTCACGACATAACGTCTCCATTCCCTCCATTAGGGAACGAGGGCTTATATACGTATATACGTAACCGAGACATACTGAAGAATGAAGTTTTTATTCTCCGAACTGGACACTTGATTTGTTTGATTCTGAGAGTAGAGAGAAGCTGACTCTCTAAACACTTTTTTTTCAACAACATTTCCATGAAAATTGTGTCTGTCAGGCAAATGTAGCCATGGCGGCTTTTTTGACAGGACTAGTTCAAGAGAACCCACTGGAGGCATCAATAAGGATGACATCAGCTCAAGTCATGGTTTCCTTCATAAGCGTGCTGCTGAAATGGCCATCAGAGCTACTATGGAACTGCTGGAAGACATCCGACTGGCCACAGGCAATGTAGCCTTTCTTCGGTATGATGTTTCAAAACCTGTATGATTTTGATTCTTTCGAGGAACACAAACTTTTTTATTTTATTTTTTTTAGAAAAAATGTCCATACTGTACATTCTTCATTCAATAAATGGAAATAGAGCTAACTGTTTAATTTTTCATTCCCCCTCTCTCTCTTTTTAGATTGATGGGCCTCACTCAGGCTTCAGTTCTGGCTTTTGTGTTTGACACCACCGGCAGTTTGTCTAATTACATTGAAGTGTTCAATAGGGTGTGCTTCAGTGTCATAGACAGCAGGAGAGGAACATCAGAGGAACCTTCAGAATATGTTCTAGTCACATTTAATGACCAGGGTACATCTATTGTGCTTAAAATATAACACATTTCAAATTGTTTCAGGGCCACTGCTGGTTAAATTGGTTTTCCTTCATAGTTTGATGATATGAATAGTTTGGTAACTATGAATATGGAATGGTTGTTGGTGCTACGCAGCAGGTGAGAGGAGACTCAACAGACTAATTCAAACTCATAGATAGGAAACAGTTCAGTTCAGTTGAGAACAGAAAAAGTGAAGCTACAGTGGGCTCACCAAAATTCCACCAAGATTGGAAAAACATCGCCTGTTTTGATGAGTCTCGATTTCTGCTGTGACATTCAGATTGTAGGTCAGAATTTTATACATGTGAGATACATGGGCCAGGCACATTTTATGTTTAAAATGCGCTGTTCTTGGTCTCTGTAATGTGTGTGTTTCTGATGACAGATTCTGGACCTCTAATGCGGACTGGAAATGCAGACACATTCAAAGAATATATTAATTCCCTTTTAGCATCTGATGGTGGAAACTTCTCAGATATGTGCCTGTCATCACTCCTGGTGTGTGTGTGTGTGTGTTCTTTTATATAAAGATAGTTATGAAGTGATTATAATCTCAAAAGTTCGTTTTTGTTCTGTTTCGTTGTTTCATGGATATAGTTGACACTGACACAAACCCCTCCATCATCAGACATTTTTGTTTTCACTGATGCTGCAGCAAAGGACCCAGAATTAAAAAGCACAGTTGAGGCCATGATGGAAAGCACCAAGTCAACAGTGAGTGTCTGCTTGAACTACTTGATTTGTTACTTCAGTTATGTAACACGTCTTATTTTCTACAAACAGATTTCATTTTAGTTAACATTAGTTAATGCATTAGGTATCATAAATCAACACCGAACAATAATACATAAAGCATGCACGAATCATGATTAAGAAATGCTGTAAAAATGGTTAATTGCTAGTTCATGATACATAATGCATTAACTAATGTTAGCAAATTGAACCTTATTGTAAAGTGTACATTCAGTGCTGGGTAGTAAATGATTATATGTAATCTGGATTATGTAGTCAGATTTCAAAAATTTGTTATACTTTATTTTAAGGTGTCCTTTTTCCAGTGTAGTTATACATTTAAGTACTGAGTAATATTAATTAACTACATGTACTTACTATATGGTTAGGGTTAGAATAAGGGTTTGGCTTAGGGTTACTTGCATGTAATTATTCATAATTTATTGTCATTATAATAGTAAGTACTGTACATGTAACATGTATAACAAGGACACCTTAAAATAAAGTGTTACCAAAAAATGTATTACTTGTAATTAGATTATATTTCATTTTCAGATACTCGTAATCAGACTACAGTTACTTTTTTATTGATTACATGATTGCATATTATTCACACAACAGCAATAAATTATTCATAATTGATTGATTCTCCCTAATTTTTTTTTTTTTTTTCATTAAACTCAAACTCCAGGCAGTTCCTTCACAAAACCCAGTTTGGGAAATCATTATATAATGTTTAATGCACTTTGCACTTCATGTTTTTAATAACAACAAATGGAATATTTTTTCTTTCTCTTTGTATTTTAGTACAAGATTCTCCTATTTAAATCAATGTGATGGATGTGGTAATCAAAAGTAATCTAAAAGTAATCTAAAATTAGTCTGATTATATTACCTAAAATGTCTAATGTAATGGATTACGTTAATGACTACAGTTTTGTCACGTAATTTGGAATCAGTAATGGACTACAACTTGTAAGTAATCTACCTATGCAGCTCTGTGAACATTTTAACTATTTTCTCTCTTCCTCCCACCATCCAGGTCAACTTCCTGCTTACAAGCTCCTTCTCATTGCCTAGTGAAAAGGATGTCTTGCCAACAAGATTAATGTCTCTGTCAGACATACAGTAGTACAGAGACCTGGCCCATGTTTCTGGTGGACAGACCATAGAGGTCACAAACACTACATTGTCTCAGGTCACTTCAGTCATTAAAAGGATGTAATCATCGCTGACCTGGTAAGTTCTAACAATGCTTTGAGCTCAATATATCAACTCCTATCATCACTATTATAAATAGATGTCATTTATAATGTACTGTAAGTATAAATTTGCATCATGCAACCAATCTTATCCTAAGCTAAATGCTTTGTTACTGTTTTGTGCTGTTCTTGGAAATAATTGTTTCCCAAATGTGTTTCTTGAAGGTGACTGTTCTTCAGATAAAGAGAAATTCATTCAAGGCAGAAAACTTTTCTTTTGTGTTGGATCCAACTCTGTCCAATGTGATAGTGTATCTCAATGGAGATCTTCTAGTCTTTACCCTCTACAGCCCTACAGGTGAGCTAGCATATCTCTGACCAGAATGTGTTTTTCTGTGCTTAATCATCCAGGTCGCTCATACTTGTGTAACAGATAAACAGTGTGATTCAGGTTGTGTCTGTCACGTTTTGTTTGTGTTTTTCAGTTTTTTGGACTGTTAGTTGTATGTTCAAATATTCTGTATTGAGTTCCTGTTTCTTTAGTTGCCTTGTTCAGCTCTCATTATCTTAATGTAGTTGTCCATTCCTGTCAACACTGATGTTAAATTGGTGTTGTACTCAGGGCCGGATTTACGCATAGGCACTCTAGGCACGTGCCTATGCTCGCTCGTCCAGGGGGGCCCAAACACAATGAAGAGATATATAATATTTTTTGTTATATATGGGCTGTCTACAACAGTAAAAGAACCAAAACCCCAGAAGACATTGAGCAAATAAATATAACAAGCAATAGGGTAAAAAATGACAACTATTTCTCTGTTTTCCACCTTTTTATGCATGGAAATCACGCTTTCTTTCTCCCGTTCTCTCTCACAGACACACACAGTGCAGACACATGGAGACGCAGACAGAAACTTGTTCTTAGCGCTGCGCGAATTTATCAGTAAAATAGTTTTGCACCTGAAAAACTACATGACATTTCTCAGTATCGAGGTTCTTGAAGCAGTTCAACTTAAAGATTCGCTATTAGTAGATGCTGCAGCTGAACACTGTTGAGAGACGCACAGACGCAGGTATTCACGCGCTTAATCTCTCTCTCTCTCGCTCTCTCTCTCTCTCGCTCTCTCGCTCTCTCTCTCTCTCTCTCTCTCTCTCATAACTACATTAGACTGCATTAATAACTGCATTAGCCTGC
>NW_015650392.1:460467-489569 GCF_001515625.1 Sinocyclocheilus rhinocerous | reverse complement strand
TCTCTCTCTCTCTCTAATAACCGCATTAGACTGCATTAATAACTGCATTAGCCTGCATATCAATGGCCCAAGCCTCTGTTATTAGCTCTAAAATGACGTTTTGGAGTTTGCAAAGGAAGGTTTATGAGGTGCGTAAGAAATTAGTTCAACACACACAAGATTTCAGTACGGAAACATGACAAATGTCTTGAAACAGGCTAAATCAATGTCTTGAGGTGTGGTCGTGACTCCAGGCCGGTAAAATTATTGAGAAATAATGCACTCCCGAAGTGGTAATGTGGCCACGATGCCGTTCTCCATTCTCAAACAAATTAAGAACTTCAATCGATCTTTATTGACTGAATGCAAGCGCTTATTGCGATAAAAAACAATGTAACTGTTTCCACTGATTACGAAATATTTTTGTTTGCTGGGGTGGTAATATTATATATTACCTAATAGGGAAGGCGGGGCCCAAAAATGTGTTTTGCCTATGTCACGAAAAGAGGTAAATCCCGGCCCTGGGTGTACTCCTTTATTTCCTTGTGATTCCAAGTTCCTGGGTGTTTGGTTTTTGTTCAATAAATGCAATAAACTGTAACCACACCCATGACAGAAGAACAGACCCAAAATGGATCTAGCTGTGAAATTCTCCTCCTCATCCAGGGGAACTATTCCCTTGAGGACCACACCCATGGGTTTTTACATCTAGCTCCTGTGGTAAATTACCCAGATGACTCCTTGTGCATCTTCTATCTTGTGGGACTTAATGCGCAAATGAAAGTGCACCTGCCTGGGGATGGTCTTTGAGGAAACTTCTGCAATTACTCGGAGTGAGTTCTGTCATCATGTAGATCCTCCTTTACAGTGGGTGAGGAGAAGGAGGGTACCAACCCCTTGGAAGTCCCAAGTCCGGTGGCCCAAGTCCAGTGCTCCCAGAGCTCCCAAGTGAGCTATCTTTGAGTTTCCCCAGTTCCCAATGAAGACTCCGGGCCATGGCTTTTCCCAGCTTCCATGGTTTTGCTGGATCCACCGTGGTTGTTGATATAATCGTTCTGCTCGGGAGGGATCCAGCTCTGCCCTAGTGGTCACCACCTGCTCAGCCATCACTCCCGTGGTCATCTGCTCTGCCAGCTCCTCTGTGGTGGTCCCCAGTTCCACAGGCTCTGCCATGGCCATCTCCTCCATCTGCCTCATCATGGTCCCCTCTCTGCTGGTTCCACCCCGGTGGTCATCAGTTACTTCGATTGTCGCCACCCAAAACTGTAATTTAATTTTTTGTGTAATGTTAATGTAATGTTTTGTCCCCACACCTTCAGGTGTGTCTCAGCCAGGTTCAATGGCAGATGGTCCTCTGGGCAGCATCCTGACTGTTGGGAATTCAAGGAGAGTAAAACTCAACTCTGCCAAACAGACAGGGGAATGGAAGATCAGTATAAACTCCACAAGCTCCTACACCCTTAAAGTCATTGGTAAACATTTTATTTCTGCATGTGACTTGCTATTATTATTATTATTATTATTTTTTTTTTTGGAACCGGTCAGCTTTTTTGATTAGTCATTTCAACTTATAGGGATAGTTCACCTAAAAATTAAAATGGTCTTCTATTACTCGCCTGTATGTTGTTCTAAACCTATAAGACTTTAGTTCATCTTCACAACACAAATGAACATATTTTTTTATATTCGTTCATCAGTTTTGACCATCCATTGAAAGTCCATGCTTGCAAAACAATGACGTTTCCAGAAGTTCATTAATATATTGTAAACAAAATAACTGTTAATCCCATTAACGTAAAATGTTTTTTGCAATAAAAGCATGACATTGACAGTTTACCAGCAAGATTTTGTTACAGTTTTTAAAGTTTGCCTGCCATGTAAATTGAAAGGAACATTCTATAGGCTACAATGACAAAATACAACGTAAACTGTCATGCTGTCAATTATTATAAATTATTTTGACTCTCAGTTTGCCAAAGCAAAGTCAATGCATGCTGTATTTGCATCTCTATATTCCTTCAATTGTGAATACAGGTCAGAGTTCTGTGGACATCCACTTTAACTTTGTGGAGATATTTAAGGGAGGTCACGAAGACTCGTGAGTTTCACCCGCCCTTTTATTGGTATAATATTGCTATCTTCCTCAAATGTATTTTTACTAATTTAAATCTACACAAATTCAAGTTTTTATTATTATTTTTTCCTCACAAACACTGCTATAATATTTCAAATAAGTGTTTCTCTGATTGCTGATCAGGTCGGAACGCTACTTTCTATGTCTCAGTGACTGGAAGAGATTCAGTCACAGTGACTGATGTGCTTCTAGTTGAAGCTTCAGGATCTGATGTTGTGAGTGGAACGATCAAATCTGTCAGTGCGACAGACTTCCTGGTCTACATAGACAGAATCCCAGAGGGGGCGTTTGTGGTGCAGCTCAAAGGGCTGTTGAATGACTCGTCGGCGGCTAGTCGATTCCAGAGGCAGTCACACACCCAGCATAAAGGATCTAGAATAACCATTACGGTGAGAAATATATGTCAAAAAGCTGGGTTCGCAAACACAAATACCTAAAATTTACAACCATTATTAAACTAAATGCGCTTAATTTTACATCACAGTTTTGTACCAAAAAAAAACCAAAACATATAAACTCTTACTGTATTCGACAAATAACATATATTTACTATAACTGTTCCTTCACAGGCTCAGTCACAGAATATTATACAGCCTGGAGTCCCATTAAGTCTCAACTTTACAGTGGCCTCTAATGCTACAGGCAGCAACTACATTATCAGAGCTCGGACTGATCAGGACTTCAGCGTGTCTTTCCCCAGCTCTCTGACCCTGGGAACCGGGGGAAGTGCTCAAGGAAGTGTCACACTGATCGCACCCTCAGACACAGAGTCATGGATGGGTGTCACACTCACTATTGAGGCAGGCAATAAAAGCATGACATTGACAGTTTACCAGCAAGATTTTGTTACAGTTTTTAAAGTTTGCCTGCCATGTAAATTGAAAGGAACATTCTATAGGCTACAATGACAAAATACAACGTAAACTGTCATGCTGTCAATTATTATAAATTATTTTGACTCTCAGTTTGCCAAAGCAAAGTCAATGCATGCTGTATTTGCATCTCTATATTCCTTCAATTGTGAATACAGGTCAGAGTTCTGTGGACATCCACTTTAACTTTGTGGAGATATTTAAGGGAGGTCACGAAGACTCGTGAGTTTCACCCGCCCTTTTATTGGTATAATATTGCTATCTTCCTCAAATGTATTTTTACTAATTTAAATCTACACAAATTCAAGTTTTTATTATTATTTTTTCCTCACAAACACTGCTATAATATTTCAAATAAGTGTTTCTCTGATTGCTGATCAGGTCGGAACGCTACTTTCTATGTCTCAGTGACTGGAAGAGATTCAGTCACAGTGACTGATGTGCTTCTAGTTGAAGCTTCAGGATCTGATGTTGTGAGTGGAACGATCAAATCTGTCAGTGCGACAGACTTCCTGGTCTACATAGACAGAATCCCAGAGGGGGCGTTTGTGGTGCAGCTCAAAGGGCTGTTGAATGACTCGTCGGCGGCTAGTCGATTCCAGAGGCAGTCACACACCCAGCATAAAGGATCTAGAATAACCATTACGGTGAGAAATATATGTCAAAAAGCTGGGTTCGCAAACACAAATACCTAAAATTTACAACCATTATTAAACTAAATGCGCTTAATTTTACATCACAGTTTTGTACCAAAAAAAAACCAAAACATATAAACTCTTACTGTATTCGACAAATAACATATATTTACTATAACTGTTCCTTCACAGGCTCAGTCACAGAATATTATACAGCCTGGAGTCCCATTAAGTCTCAACTTTACAGTGGCCTCTAATGCTACAGGCAGCAACTACATTATCAGAGCTCGGACTGATCAGGACTTCAGCGTGTCTTTCCCCAGCTCTCTGACCCTGGGAACCGGGGGAAGTGCTCAAGGAAGTGTCACACTGATCGCACCCTCAGACACAGAGTCATGGATGGGTGTCACACTCACTATTGAGGCAGAAGCTCCGGGATCCACTGATCTGAATTATGTCACGCTGCGACTCATTGTCTCCACAGCAAATGCTATTTTCAGTGGATGTTTCTTGCTTTCCATGTGCCTTGCTTTCTTCTGGTTTTTCATTTCTCATTATATATGATTCTAAATAACATTTAGCATAGCATGTATGTAACACTGTACAATAATATCTTTGCTTTTGAACATGTCACCAAAGAAAATATCATTCAAGGGGAGCGGAAGGTATTTTGAATACATATTTTGAATAAAAAAAATTTAAAAAAAAGATAACATTCCAGAAAGTAATAAGAATTGTCCATTTTATTCCATGGTGATTTTTAGCAGGTGAAAATCTGCCTTACAAAATCTGTAATCCATCTCCAAAGTGAATGATTACCTCTGAATGTTCCTGTGTGTTCACACGTAACTCTTATTAAATGTATTTTTCGCCCCAAGAATCATAAACACAATCATAAACATGGATATTGTCTTATGCTTTTCAAATGAATATTAATGCTTAAGTGTGTATTTCAGCTTCACTTAGTTTCACCAATCACAGATAACTGAGAGTTTTGATCTTAGACCTAAAATTTCGATGCAAACTGACACCTATCTACTACATATAAAGTAACAATCATTTTAAGATCTGTCATTGTAAAGTAATGCCATGCAAATGAAAAAAAAAAGCAGTAACATTTTGTTAGAACTAAAAACGGAGTGTTTTGGACTTTGATTTGTCCTGTGACAGCTGGGTTTAGCCCAACTAATTACATTACATAATCTTGTCCCATTTACAACAGTTAAAACTGGAGTACAATTATCAATTCATAAATTAGGAAATTCCAACTCACTCCAATTTGGGGCATGTTGAAATAAAATGGCAGAAACATTTCTGATTCAGTCAGCATGGATGCAGAGATCGTATTCATTGGGCAATTAAAATCTCTCATTTCCGGTCTAATGCTGACCGTTGATTTTTTTTTGGCTTTGTTTTGATTATGCAATGTAGTATCCAGGATTGACAGTTTAATCCACAGCTGTCATTTATCATCAAACAGGAATGTTTGGTTTCAGGCAGATACTGTGCTATCTAGACTACTGAAGGAATGCCAATCTTCATTCCAGCCCTAATCATACTTAGTCTTATTTGGCATTAAAACCTTTTCATGGTCTGTGTGGTTTGTAAGGGTGGTTGTGGGGAATGAAGTCAAGCTGCTTTCTTTTATCCTATCTGACATTTAAACCATTTTGTTTGATTTGATTGCTGAGGACAACATCTTGAGTTGGCAGGCATGTTTCTGGGTCAGCAGGCTTTGTTGGTCCTGGAACGACAATCCTGCCAAGTTATAACCCAAACCCTAATCATAACCTAACCCTTTAACTAAAGGGAATTTATAGATTGATAACAATGGTGTACAAGCCTCTAACCTGGTACTAAGCCTAAGCCTAACATTAGTCCTCACACCTGATTGGTTGTCAGAAATCTTGTTCCAGGACTAACAAAAACCAAGTAGATCCTTCTTAAGAACAGCAAGGTGTGGGGGAATGAAATCCGTCTTCATTCCAGCCTAAACCATATCTATTTGTAAAAGGCGGGTAAGATTGCACAAACCAGATTAAATGTGTTACTTTCTTTTTTGCTTCTATTCTCATTTAGTACCTCCTCACTATTTAGGGGATTCCATAGATCATAAACGGTGGATTTATTTTGTTGATATGGTACTAGATTTATTTGTTTATTTTTAATGAAAAGTATATAATTATTGTTAAAATGGAAGCACGTTGTCTTTCTCAAATTTGATAATTTATGCTGTCACTTATTTGCTGGTAGCCTTACAAGACTGACATGTGGCACTGACGTCATATGTAAAAGGATATAAATATACAAACGGAGCCTGCAAATGCATTATTCTTAAGCAAACCCCAAGGTAATGTAAATATTCTATCTTTTTTCCCCCTTTGCTTTTGTAATTATGTTATGTTGCTGCTCTTTACTGAAGACAATTCTGGCGATGTAGTGCATTACATTAATATTAGAAATTTACTATAATTTAGTATTTTTAATATTAAAAACGTTATATTTTAGAAATTTAAAACACAGTTGCTAGAATACATTTTGAAAGTAATTTAAAATAAATCTGAATATATTTTCCTCCTTGCTGTTTATTTCCTCTACTCATTTGACAACTTTGACACTTTCTCTCTCAGCTGTACTCTTATTAGCTTTAAAGACCCCTAAAATAAAATTATTTTACCATTTACTCACCCTCATATAATTATAAATCTGTATGACTGTCTTCTGAAACAAAAGGAGAAATGTTCAATAGTCCTGGTAAAACCTCATCATACTGAGAAAAAAAACTTGATTCACTTTTTGTCTTCCAGTAAAGACAATATGTTGGCCAGGTTTGTGGTGAATTTGTTGTTAAATTTAAGATTTTTATTTCGGAGTTCAAATGTGTTAGATTGGAGTTTGGTTACAGAAGTGTTCCCAAACATTGTTCCAGAACCCCTTCAGCACTGCACTTTTTTAGTACCTAATCCAACACACCTGATTCAGTAGGGTGCTGCAAGACCTGAATTGGGTGTGTCAGAAAGGAGAGATCCAAAATATGTGTTTTCGTGCATGGGTCACCACTTTTATTTGTAATCTTTAATGTCCTCAAGATACAATCTGTTAAATAGAAAGCAGCAGTTTTGGGAAAAGTTACTTTTAAAAGTAATGCATTACAATATTGTATTACTCCCTAGAAAGTATCTAATTACGTTACTTAGTTACTTTTTATGTAAAGTAATGCATTACATTACTTTTGCGTTACTTTTTAAATCTGGGCAGTGCATGCTTGTTTGTTTTTAATATAACAAAGTTTTATTTTTGGCAAATGCAAAAGCCCTTTCACACCAAAAGCCTCAGGCTGAAGGAAAAGTAAATTCATGTCTGTATAGAATGCAGAAGAAGAAAGATCAACACTTTTCAGCAATAAAAAATAAGAAGAAATGTTAGTTTATCTTGAGTAACTTTTGCTTATTAGTATGGTTGAATTGGATCATCGCAGGTCAGCAGCAAAGACACTGGTTAATAAAATGGGATTAAATACATAAAGGGTATTTGTATTATTTAACATGTTTAATTATTGCAGATTTGTGTCATATTCTGAGTTGCATTTCAGAGTTTTTATTCATTCTGAGGAATACTGAATCAGTTATTTGCTTTTTTTTTGAGCTAGATGAACTAATGCATTTTCACATTTATTCTATAACTAAAGTAACATCTTACTCCCGGTTTCTCTCAACATGCAGACAGGAGATTATTTGCAAACGTAACTCAGACATTTTCTTGTAAATTAAAAAAGTAATGCGTTACTTTACTTGTTACTTGAAAAAAGTAATCTGATTACGTAACTTGCTTTACTTGTGATGCGTTACCCCAACACTGGACAGCAGTACATACAATTAACGAATGGAAACTGGATAAGAAACTGAACTACTAACTAAAATGTGTAGATATCCAGGTGTTTAGTGCTGATTAGGAGACCTATAACAAGCAATTGACTGCAGATGACAATATTCTGCAAGTTTAAGACATTAATCCACTCACCAGGATAATTGTTGAAGACACAGGAAGAAAAAGGAAAATATATCATATTTTATGAAAATTTATCACTTTTGTAAGAAATGATTTAATTCCCATTATACATTTTTCTACAGTTGTTGTGAACAGTCATGATTTCACTGGTTGTAGTGGCTGTATTTCTCCTCCAGGGGGCTCTATTTCAGCCCCCTCAGGCTGCAGCATTCAAAATCTTCCCTGCCAATGGATCCCTCACCCATCAACAAATCACTGAGGCAGCTTTCCTCCGCAAGATTGCGGAAGTGTGTCGTGATGTAGCCACTGCCCGGGGGAAAGACTTTGCGCTTCCTGTAAGAAATGACTATGAGCGTGAACTACTTTGAGAACTACGTATTATGTTCAAAAATTATTTAATCAGAACTGAGATTATTCCTGCAACCTTATCACTCTGAATTGTCATGCAACCTTAGAAGATATATTGGCTATAATGAGCTATGATGTGAAAGGCAACAAAAGAGGACAGGAGAAAATGCTCTGGTTACTTGAGTAACTTCGGTTCCCTGAGATAAGGGAAGGAGCATTGCGTGGAACACTTTATGGGGTAAACTTCTGTTTACTCTATTACTGAAGCCTGATTTGTTCACGTTTGTGTAGCTGCACAAACCAATGGCGCTCTAACCCGCCAGAAGGGGAGGAGCCGTCTGCTATATAAGTCGGCAGAGCACCATTTCATCAGAATCTTTCAACCGAAGCGTCAGTCATCGATTAGCGTGCATGGCAACTTACACAACGTTCGTTCCCTTATCTCAGGGAACCAAGGTTGCGCAAGTAACTGGATAATTCCCTTAACATAACATAACCCTCTCCGCCTAGAAAAGGGGGTTTTGGGTAAAATTTAGTGGACAAGATCCATGCCTGCAGGGCAGGGATATCCAAGTTATAGAATCTGGCAAAGGTAGACGGCAACGACCATCCGGCGGCCGCACAAGTCTCACCAATAGAAATCCCGCTGGACCACGCCCAAGAGGAGGACATTCCTCTGGTGGAGTGGGCCTTCACACCTATAGGGCACTGCAAGCCTGCTGAGGCATAAGTCTAGGCTATAGCATCCACTATCCAGCGAGACAGTCTCTGCTTCGTGACCGGCAGCCCTTTAGAGCGGCCTCTAAAGTGTACAAAGAGTGCCGAGCATTTGACTTCCCTGACTTGCCTGATGACCTGAGGCAGCAGGACAACCAGTGGGAAGGCGTACAGGTGAGCGCTGGGCCAATCATGGGTCAGGGCATCTCACTGCCTGGAAAAATAGAATGGGCAGTGAGAGTTGTCTTCTGAGGCGAAGAGGTCCCCCTCTGCATTTTCAAAGACCAACCAAATCACTTGAACCTTTTGGGGATGACATCTCCATTCCCCTGGAGATACATTGTCCCTGGACAGCATGTCTGCCCCTTGGTTCAGTCTGCCCGACACATGAACTGCTCTTAGCGAGAGGAGTTTGCCTTGTGCCCATAACAGGAGGCGACGAGCCAACCTGTGAAGGGAGCGTGACATGAGTCTGCCTTGGTGATTGATGTAGGCTACCACCGTCATGTTGTCTGAGCGAACCAGGACGTGGTGCCACCTTGAGGCCGGTAGGAAGGTTTGTAGAGCCAGAAAAACTGCCACCATTTTGCAGCAGTTGATGTGCAGGCGTTTTTCCAGGTTTGACCAGCAGCAGCCGAGCGCCGGTTCGCCCTCGTACAAAGCACCCCCACCCAGGTTCGAGGAATCTGTTGCGACTACCTTCCATGTGGAGGTCAGCTCCAACGGGACGCCTGATTGAAACAGATGAGAAGTTTTTCAAGGGGCCTTCCATGTGGAGGTCAGTTCCAACGGGACACCTGGTTGAAACAGATGAGAAGTTTTTCAAGGGGCCACAGCTCAGATGCAGTAGTGGGTTACCCTGACATAAAACTGGCCCAGGCATGGGACGGGACATGGGCTTTGAGCCAAAACTGAAGGGGCCGCATATTGAGGTATCACAGATTTGGCAGCCGACATGAGGCCGAGCATTCTCTGAAAAGCCCTGAGGGGACGTGAAGTCCCTGTTTTGAATGATGCCACCAATCGTTGAATAGTGAGGGAATAGTCACTTGAATAGTTCTGGCGTAATCCATGCCCGCATTTGGGCTGAATCGATAATCGTCTCCCCAGAAAGACCACTCTCTGTCTGGGAGACAAACTGCTCTTGGCTAAATTGATTTTTAACCCTAACACACTCCCGGTGGCTGAGCAGCAATGTGTGAGTGAAGAGTTTCCGTTCTGGCGCCACGTCTTGGTGAGTTCCTCTTGAACTACCGGCAAGAACTGGGCTGTTGGCGGGTGGATTGCTGATGGCGTCCCTTCAGGTACCACTCGTCAAGGAGGCCGGGGATGGGCTCTTCCGGAGCCAGCCAAGCTAGGCCAAGATCCTCAATAGCCTTAGTAAGCATGCGGATCAGCTCAGCCCCAACCATGCTGGGCTGTGTAGACTGAGTGAGAGGAGGGGTATCAGGCTCGCCCACTCTTCTGCATCAGATGCCATTAAGGACATGGAGTCATCAATGGCAATCTCCTCCTCAGAAGCATAGAAGGAAACAAAGCCTCTCACAGTCAATGAAGGGCATTGATCCTCATGTGTGAAGCACACTGGCGAGACGAGGGATTGTGGGGAGGGCAAAGCTCGTGGCATGACATTTGCAATAACGTCAGAAAATTTGGTCTTTGTCAGTGCCAGATGGCTGCAGGGGAAGGCTTCCACTTCTTCCACTTTCAGGGCTCTTCTAGGGCAGTGAGCAGCTGGCTGAGCTTCTTCCTTTTTCTTTCTTTGTCTTCTTGATGGCAGAGTTAGCGAAGAGATGATCTTGTCGCTGAAGGAGAAAAATTCTGATGAAATGGCACTTTGAGCCGGCTCCTCCTCTTCTGGCGGGTTAGAGCGCCATTGGTTTGTGCAGCTACACAAACATGAACAAATTAGGCTTCAGTACTGGAGTAAACAGGAGTTTATCCCATAAAGTGTTTCATGCAACGGGAGAGACCGTTCAAAAGGGAATATATATATGGTGTAATTCGCCATCTACCTGCAAGGGCAAAAATGTCCATACACTTTTTTTGCACTTAAAACAAAATAGAAATAAAATTATTTATTAATTACTTATATTCATATAATTTTTATTTATTATTTAAATTATAAAAAATAATAATAATGAAATAAACAATTTATCTAAATGCTTGTTAAAGCTAGTTATTAAAAAAAAATTGGTCCAAGTTTAAGATCAAACATGGACTGCTGATTGAGCCCTACTGATGGGTCTCATGCATCAAACAGTTAGAAAATTGTTTTAAAAGTTTAAAGAAAGCCTTTATAATCAAAACAATCGCATACTTCGCCTTTGTACAATAAGGAACAAGCCAGTTAACAAGTTTACTCTTAAAGATATTCTGTATTGATGAACATGAGTTTAAGGAAGGATGCAATGTCTTGCCATGCCATGTCAATCCTCTTCTGTGTATGGCCAGATTTATTAGTTCATATGATTTTTTTTTTCTTATTTTTTGAATATTACCCATGCATTTAGTGCTGATAAGGTTGCAAATTTCATAATCCATTTTTTGGGGGGGGGGGAATTTTACTGGCTCAATGCTAATTTTTTCCTCCCTGTACTTCTCACCCCAGATCAACAACAAACTGACTGCAACTACCATCCAGAGAGCCTGCTCAGATTCATATTCCTCCTTATTAAAACTATCCACTTTCAATCTGGCTGTTGTTCAGACTTCCCTTAGCAATGCAGCTGTGGATAGAAATCAGTTCAGTACTGCTCATCATTTTGATAATGAAGATTTCAAAAATGGACGGGACCTCATCACACAGGGCATAGCTGCTGTGAAAGTCAGCATCAAAAAGGGGAAATATTTGTCTGCCCGCTCCAGTCTTGGGGCTGTATGTCATACTTTACAGGTATGTAAGTCCTGGTTAGTCCCTGTAAATATGTGTGTGAAGGTCATTTTATTTTTATGCTGGCCTCAAGCCATGAAATTTAGCAATGTTCAGTATTTTTAATCAATATCAAGATTGGCATTTTATGTAATTCTGGAAGATCAATTTTATCTGATGCGCTTTTTTTTTTAAGTAGATAAATTTAAAATATGCACAATATAACACTAATGTGTGTTTGAGGACTTTAAAGGGTTACAAAGTATACAGTATGTGTTTAGCATTGGCTTTATCAGTGGTTTATAATGAGCTACAACAGGACAACACTACAATAGGACAACACTGAATATATAAATTTTCAAGTTAGAAAATTAATGTGTTTTTGTGTGCAGGATTTCTATAGCCACAGTAATTGGGTGGAATTGGGAAGCACTGCTCCTTTCAACACTCTCATCAAACCTGAGCTTCCTCTCAACAACCTAGCAAGTACTGTGCTGAATTTCCCAATTAACTGTATCATACGCAGAGGCGGACAAAGTACTCAACTCCATTACTTGAGTGAAAGTACAGATACTGCTGGTCAAACATTACTCCATTACAAGTAAAAGTTGTAAAGACAGATTTTTACTTAAGTAAAAGTACTTGCTAACGACTTTCTACTTCGAGGATCTTGATAGAAATGTAGTGGAGTGAAAAGTACAATATTTGTCTTTCAAATGTAGTGAAGTTAAAGTCATAAGTTCCCAGAAAAAAATAATACTCAAGTAAAGTACAGATACTCAAAAAGTGTACTTAAGTACAATACTCAAGTAAATGTACTTAGTTACTGTCCGCCTCTGATCATACGATCTTAATATGTCAAGTGATTTGTATATATTTCTGGATGGATATGTCTAGGTCCCAATACAAAAACATGTAAAAGCTGTGACGGAGAAAACTGCACTGACAACATTCTCCAAGAGGTACTACAGCAGAAGATATTAACTTCAGGATATTTCAACCTTTTTCTCCCAACCAAACCTGCAGGTAGGGAAGCTTAGCATCTCATACATTAGCATTGGTAGATAGTTGTGTTTTGGCTTTTTAGGCCAATCATATACAGTCACCGAACCTGAACATGTAATACACGCTGAATCTCCTGAGATAGAATGAATATGTACATTGAAAACGTAGTAATTATGAAAATTGCTATTTCTATCTTCTAACTACACCGTAAGATTATAAAAAAAAGCCCCCCTCCCCACTGAATGTGATTTTGAAGGGGCCCCATAGCAAAAGGGCCCAGAATTCCTAGCGACACCACTGCTACACTCACAAACACTTGGTTTAAACAAAAATATATTTAACTGTTTCAGGCAAGTGTAGCCATGGCAGTGCTCTTGACAGGACCAGTTATAGAGAACCCACTGGAGGCATCAATAAGGACGACATCAGCTCGAATCATGGTTTCCTTCATAAGCGTGCTGCTGAAATGGCCATCAACGCTACTATGGAACTGCTGGAAGACATCCGACTGGCCACAGGCAATGTAGCCTTTCTTCGGTGAGACCTTTTTCTTCTTTGTCCTTTTATGCGTTTAGTAGCATATTTATGCAGGTTTTCGGAAGCCATGTAATTAATATGCTAGTCATGCCATCACTCATAGATATCAAATATCCCTAACACTTCTTCACATTCAAATCTCTAGTTTCTAATGCACACATTAGGTCAACACTGGTAAAATTATTGCTTAAATATTTGTTTCCCTTTCATCTCTCTCTCTCTCTCTCTCTCTCTCTCTCTCAGATTGATGGGCCTCACTCAGACCTCAGTTCTGGCTTTTGTGTTTGACACCACCAGCAGTTTGTCAAATTACATCGCAGAGGTCAAGAGAGTGTCCATCAGTATCATAGACAGCAGAAGAGGAACATCAGAGGAACCTACAGAATACATTCTAGTCCCATTTAATGGCCAGGGTAGGGGATATTGTGCAATATATATATATATATATATATATATATAAACTATTACATATACAAGTGTATATGAACATGCTGTATTGATATGGATTAAATAGTTTGTTCCATAAAATTTAGAAAGCCATTTGTGTATTGGTACTTTAAAATAAAATGAAACTAAAACATTCACCATACAGTATTTATATTGTTCCACATACATCCACCACAGTTTATACTGAAAATTCACTTTGCTTGTTCTTGCTCTTGTAGTGACGTGTTTGTGTCTTACACAGATTTTGGACCTCTGATAAAAACTGGGGATGCAGATATATTCAAAGAGAAAATCAATTCCCTGTCAGCATCTGATAGTTTAAACCCAGGGATGTGTCTGTCAGGACTGCTGGTGAGTGTGTTTATTGTCTTTTAGATAGTGATATAAACGTTCATTCAGCCTAAGAAAAGTTTACACTGAAACCAGTACAATAAGAAACAAATGGCGAAGTACAGTATTTATTTTAAAAGTTCAGATTTAGAAGAAATCAATGTGGTAAGCGTTGATATCATTATAATACTACAAGTTTTTGTCTTATTTGTTTCATTGTTTCATGAATCTATAGTTGACACTGACAAGAGCTCCTCCATCATCAGATGTCTTTGTCTTCACTGATGGTGCAGCAAAGGACACAGAATTAAAAAGAGCAGTTGAGGCCATGATGCAAAGCACCCAGTCAAAAGTGAGTGCCTGCAGAACTTGATTTGTTTCTTCAGTTAGGATCAATTATGTTAGAGATACGTTGTCTTAAGGTTTTTCTTTCTTCCTGCACTCCAGGTCACTTTCTTGCTGACAAACTCCATTTCAACACGCAGTCAACAGAATGTCTCATTATCAAGATCATTGTCTCAGTCAGACATACAGTTGTACAGAGACCTGGCCCATGTTTCTGGTGGACAGACCATAGAGGTCACAAACTCTACTCAGGCCACTGCAGTCATTACAGATTTAATCACAGCTGACCTGGTATGTTCCAACAATGAGATCACAATGTTACATTATTTATTACTAATATATATTAACAATACTTATATCATCACTATTAGACATGCATTTTATAATGTAAATGTAATTTGCATTATGCCACCAGTCGTATTCTAATCGAAATGCTTTAGTTTGTGCTGTGCTGTTCTTAGGGGGAATCTCTGCAGCGCTCTAATGTGGTAAAACCTGTTTCTTGAAGGTGACGGTTCTTCAGGTAGAGAGAAGTCCACTCAAGGCAGAAAACTTTTCTTTTGTGTTGGATCCAACTCTGTCCAACGTGACTGTGTATATCACAGGAGACTCTACAGCCTTTACCATCTACAGCCCTATTGGTACAGCAACACATTTATGAACAGAATGCTACAGTTCTATACAGCATGTGCTCACTTAGTTTCATAATGTTTAAAATGATACTCCACCCATGAATGAAAATTCTCTCAATTACTCACCCTCATGCAGTCCCAGATGTATCTGAGTTTCTTCAGATTAACACAGACAGATTTCTAAAAAAAAAACATAATCCATCTCTATCGGTTCATGTAATGTAAGTAGAGAGGAGCCCCAAAGCTGATGCTTCAAAAACCACACAAAGCAAACACAATGGTAATCCATACGACCACAGATGTTTACTCAATTAGTTCTGAAGCTAAACATTAGGTGTAGGTGGGAAAATATTTTTTTTTTTAACTATAAACCATTGCTTCTGGCCAAATGTCATACATCTGTGATGGCATATGATTAAGTAAATGATAAAAAGATGTAGAAGTAGAAAGTTAAAGTAGAAAGTATAAGATAAAAAAATTTCGGGTGTCGTATACCTTTAAAGCTCCATAGAATGTTTGTGCTCTGCAATTAGGATTATGTAATAATTATTGTGCAGATAACATCTGATTTACTGGATGCCACTCTTAATGTAATTATACATTTTCATGCCCACACCTTCAGGTGTGTCTCAGTCAGGTTCAGTGGCAGATGGTCCTCTGGGCAGCATCCTGACTGTAGGGAATCTAAAGAGAGTAAAACTCAACTCTGACAACCAGACAGGGGAATGGAAGATCAGCATTGACTCTACAAGCTCCTTCAGTCTTAAAGTTATTGGTAAAGTTAATATTTCTACATTAAAAATGGGAGTAAAATACTCGATCTCTTATGCTTTCTAAAGCTCTTATGCTTTCACTTGTCACAGAAAATAATTTCTCTCTGTTTGTCAAAGCAAAATTAATGCCTACATGCCATCATTCAAAATTCCTTCAATTGTAAATACAGGTCAGAGTTCTGTGGACGTCCTCTTTTACTTTGTGGAGATAGTTGAGGGAGGTCATGGAGACTCATGGGGACAGAGTTTCACCCGACCTTTTATTGGTACGACATCATGCATCATCCATCCATTCATTCTCCAAACCACTTGTTCTCTGTCATGTTGCAGACATCATGCATCATATTTTATATTTAAAATATATTTTTTAATGTCACTAGTTCAGAGTGAAAAATTTAAGGGGGTCTGAATACTTTCCGTACCCACTGTATATAAACATCCACACAAAATTGGGCTTTAAGGTACTGTTGCAATTACAATTGTGCTATGAAATGTCATGGGCAAAACCTAGTAATTTCAATAGGAATCTGTGTGATCAGGAATTTTGTACAAGTATATGGATGAAACATTTCCCCCATGCAGATTTTGCATTGGGTTTAAGTTTTTCATGCAAATTTTATGAATTGACCAACAGAAAACTGCTTGGTTTTAAAGTAACTTAAGTGTGAGCTGTCATCATGACACTATTGACAATGGATGTTTTTTTGCCTAGAAATTATGCTAGTGTGACAGCACCCTAATAATTTTGTTTGTCACATACATACAGTCATGGCCAAAAGTTTTGGCAGTGACATAAATTTGTGTTTTGCAAAGTTTGCTGCTTCAGTATTTGTAGATTATTTTTCCACATGTTTCTATGGTATACTGAAAACCAATGATAAGCACATCATAAGTTTTAAAGGCTTTTATTGGCAAAAAAAATCATCAATATCAAAAAATTTCAATATTTACAGTCATGGGCGACATTAGGGGGGGCAAATTGTTAGTCATGGAATCCATGATGTCGGCCCCGCTGCAATTGGAGCGCTTAGCCAAGCGCTAAATACCCTCAATGTGTTTTTGCAGCTTTGAGCAATGTAGCCAATCACAGACATATCTGTTGATTTCTTGAACGCAATGGCCAATCAGAAACGTTTTGTCAGAATTCACTCACCGCTGAAAGCGCCGCAGTTTTTAAGTGCAGTTTTGCACGCTCGTGAATCATCTCATGACAAAGTGCAGACGCATGTAAATAAGAGATTTATTGTGCAGTTTAGAGAGCTTAATTGATTATAACAGAACTTTGTAAAATCGCGATGAACGAAGATGAGTGACGCTTTTTAGTGATAAAGGGAGCGCACTTTGCACACTTTCTAGGGTATAATCCAATCAGAATTTGTATGACACTTTCATTTTTCGGACACATACAACCTGCAATGTTTCGGGAATGACATTCGCATATTTATGCGGGATTCACTCTCGAAATAGCAGTGATTGGCACTGAACATAAAATATATGTGAAAGCAGCCCGTTATTTAATTTTGGAACCAGTCCTGGCCAAACCTCGACAGCGAACGACCCGAGTGAGATCTAATTCACGAACCAAAAGTGTGTGTAAACTTTATTGAGATCGGGACATATCAACCAGTAATTTAATTTAATTTCCAGTAACGGACGGTAGAAATGTTTTTGTTTTGATGCTTACATCCGAAAAAAAATTATTTTGCTTTTATTTATTTATTTTTTGCTTTTTTTTTCTTGCCCCCCGACTCAATCAGTCTGTCCTTAACGTTTTTCTTGGACAGAAGTTGCTTCTTTGCTGCCCTTCTTGACACCAGGCCGTTGTCCAAAAGTCTTGGCCTCACTGTGCGTGCAGATGCTCTCACACCAACCTGCTGCCATTCCTGAGCAAGCTCTGCACTGCTGGTGACACGATTCCATAGCGGACTCCTCAGGAGGAGATGTTCCTGGAGCTTGCTGGACACTCTGGGACGTTGTTAGCTGGTCATTTTGTGTCAGGATCAAAAAACAGTGACTTTTTTTTTTGTGTGAAAAGTTCATTTTTTGGCCAATGAAGCTTTTAGCAATTATTTAAAATGCATCTGATCACTCTACACAATAATCTAGAAACAATGTGAATGAATACCACAACAGCTTAAGTAGCAAACTTTGCAAAACACAAAATTTATGTCACTGCCAAAACTTTTGGCCATGACTGTACATAGTACTGATACTTCACCCCCAAACACTGATACAATATTTCAAATAAGTGTTTCTCTGATTGTTGATCAGGTCGGAACGCTACTTTCTATGTCTCTGTGACTGGAAGAGATTCAGTCACAGTGACTGATGTGCTTCTAGTTGAAGCTTCAGGATCTGATGTTGTGAGTGGAACGATCAAATCTGTCAGTGCGACAGACTTCCTGGTCAACATAGACAGAATCCCAGAGGGGGCGTTTGTGGTACAGCTCAAAGGGCTGTTGAATGACTCGTCGTCGGCTAGTCGATTCCAGAGGCAGTCACACACCCAGCATAAAGGATCTAGAATAACAGTCACGGTAAGTAATATCAATGGCAAAATGTTGGGTACACAAACACAAATAACTGTAATTTACAACAATTATTAAACAAAATACACTTAATTTTGCACAACCATTTGGAACAAAAAGAGACTTTTAAAAACTGATCACTGTATGTGACAAATAACATATATTTACCATAACTGTTGCTCCATAGGCTCAGTCACAGAACATTACACAGGCTGGAGTCCCATTAAGTCTCAACTTTACAGTGGCCTCTAATGCTACAGGCAGCAACTACACTATCAGAGCTCGGACTGATCAGGACTTCGGCGTGTCTTTCCCCAGCTCTCTGACCCTGGGAACCGGGGGAAGTGCTCAAGGAAGTGTCACACTGATCGCACCCTCAGACACAGAGTCAGGGACAGATGTAACACTCACTATTGAGGCAGAAGCTCCGGGATCCACTGATCTGAATTATGTCACGCTGCGACTCACTGTCTCCACAGCAAATGCTATTTTCAGTGGATCTTACTCACTTTCCATATGTCTCACTTTCTTCTGTTTTTTCATTTGCCATTTTGTATGTTTCTAAATAATATTAAGCACAGCAAGTAGCACTGTATTTTAAAATCTTTACTTGTAAAAAACCCTTTGCAAATATTAAAGAATCTAAGTTAAGGTTTACTATTGAAATTGACTTTCACTTTCTGTTGTATGTGAACAGGTGTGTTTGGGACTATGTTTGTGGCTAAGTAGTGATTTTATAGTGTAGTATATGTTCTTGATCTTTTTGAATGTTTATTAAAGAAAGTTCACATAAGTGGATTCTGCATTGTGTAAGCTCATGTATTGGTTTTGCTTTTTACAATAGCTTCCACTCTCATTCAGCTTCTACTTTGCTCAGGAATGGCACTGAACTCCTGTCACATGAGTGATTATAAAGTATAAGGTTTCAGACAGTTTGGGAGGATTAAATGAATGAAATTGCATGTACGATTGTGATTTTTGATTAATCACTAATATTATTAAAGGGGACATCAGATTCAAAATTCCCTTTTCACTGTTTGAACTTACATGTGTGTTGGCAGTGTTTGTACACAACCACCCTATAATGATAAAAATACACCCAGTGCTTTTTTTAAATCTCCACAAATAAGCACTTTCCCAGATCAAGCCATTCACAGATTCTTGGCAGAGTGACGTCACACAGGCCAAGGCTGTTCCCACAATTGTAGATGAACACTGGCGTTTTTACATTGACCCGCCCTGAGCTGTAAACAGTCTGCCATTGTTTCGACGTGCAGAAATACACGGAGCAGGTGTAGACAAGAATGTCTCCTGTTCTGTTCTTGGATGTAATAATGAATGCAAAATTGAGTGGCCATGTAAAGTTGCTGCTTCTAAGATATTTCAGACGTCAAGCCATATTTGAGGTCGATAGGCAAGCATTTGAATGTCCTGCCCGATGTATGGTATTGCAGTTTTTCTTTTGACACAATTTTCCAAACCATTCATACAGTTCTCGAAACAACACGTTTCTCAAAACGTTCCAATTTGCTCAGTGTTTTCTGCAAAACTCTACACAAAAACACCATAATTTTGCACAGGTTTAACCATGTTATCATTCAGAAAACAGAAACACACAATATAATTAACTCAAACATCAAAAAATGAACTCCAACAGCACACATTTATCCATGTGTGAACATTAAATAGCAAAACTGATGACACACAGGTCAGAATCTCAGGATGATATGAACAAGAGCACAGCTGATTATGTGTTTTGGAAAATGAATCCTGGTAGTGGGAGACAAAGAGGAAATGGAGAGGGAAATAAAAACGAAGGGGATGAGGTCAAATTTAATTTGTTCCTGATGAAATACAAAAGCACTATAGTTGACCATATTCTTCTGCATGGACTGACCATGAGGGAAGTTGGCCTACAGGCTCATCTAAGAGGTTTCAATATTACTTACACAATACACTTACAATATAATTACAGTACATTGCAGCAGTACTTCAGGTGAGAGAACTTCATTGTTCTATGTACAATACAGTAAATAATGTAGCACATGTTGTACAGCCTCAAACTCATTACTGTTGAATTTATTTGTAGCCAGGTAGTCCTTACATGTACTCTATTTTTGCAGAACTGAGAGACGACTGTAAAGGGGAGGCAGAGAAGTGTTTTGTCAGAAGACTAAGAAACTGCTCTAACAAATAAGGATACTACTAATACTGTAATGCAATTTAGCAGAGGATGTTGAATGAATGAATGAATGAATGAATGAATGAATTAATTTATTTAATTACAGTAACTGACAGTATATTCCAATGTGTGTTTACTCTATATTCTGTTGTTTGGTTTTTGAACTTTTCTCTTCTAGTGCTTTTCATCTACTGTAAGATCTCTTTACAGTAATGTAATGAAAGTAAACTTTTCTTACAGTTTAATGCTGAATTTTATTGTATCTGCATCCCTCTATTTATGTTGTATACTGCAACAGACAATGCCAGAAGAACACATTATCCGAACATATCGTTTGCCAAGACATATTATTTTTAATTTGCTTCAGGATATAAAAGACGACTTGGAACCCTCAACTATAGGAGTCACGCAATACCAGGTCTATTAAAGCTCCTAGCAAACCTTCATTTTTTTGTCCTCCGGTTCTTTTCAACGTACTGTGGCTTCTTTATTTCTTTATTCTTTATTTGCGACTACAGTAATTCGTGCTGCACTTGGTATATTGCGTTGGTCGATATGTAAATGAGATGTTGAGTCGGTGTTCTTTAATTTGCGCATTGTCAGTAAATCACCCGCAGAAATTTCCCCTCCCATCGGCGCTAATTTGCCCTGTTTAGTAAAACTGGCCCTTGGTAGAGTGTTTATGATATGCTTTTCAGACTACGCTTAACCTTGGCTTAATTTCAGCTATAAAATTGGAATTATATTTTCATTATAATGCAATTTGACTACTTTTATGTCTACACTTTATTCAAAGCTTATTTCAGACATGAAATTCTGCAAAAAAGTTTGTTTATGATTAAAAAAAACACACATTTCAGCATTAGAATAATCAGAAACATCTGCAAAGTTTTAATTAGTTCACATAGTTATGACAACTAAAAATAAACTGCAGGGAACGTTCTGGGAATGTTCTTTCTAGGTTATAAAAATAAAACTTAAAAATAACCTGCAGGGAACATTCTGGGAACGTTCTCTCTAGGTTATAAAATAAAATCTAAAAGTAACCTGCAAGGAACGTTCTGGGAACGTTCTCTCTAGGTTATAAAAATAAAACTTAAAAATAACCTGCAGGGAAGGTTCTGGGAAGGTTCTTTTTAGGTTATAAAATTAAACCTAAAAATAACCTGCAGGGAACGTTCTGGAAACGTTCTCTTTAGGCTATTAAAAAAGAACCTACATGGAACGTTCCTATAACGTTCTTGTTTGGTTCCCAAAAAATAACCAAATGGGAATGTTAGGGGAACGTTCTGTAAACGCCATCATGTTGTTCAGAGACGAAAAACTGTGCTGTGGCTGTGTTCATCAATACATCCTTTATTAGACCGCTTTGTCGAGTTAAATACATCCTTACGGAGGTGTCGAAATGCTGAATCAATTCATTCACTTCCAACAGCGCTTAATGGGAGCAGCGTCATAGAGGGCAGAGCGTCACGTTATTTAAAGGGGACGTTAACGAGTAGCAAATGATTAAGTAGCTGCATTGGTTACTTTTAAATAAGTGATAAATAAGTGATGTGACATGTGGCCAAGTATGGTGACCCATACTTGGAATGGGGGGGGGGGGGGGGGCAATAGGGATTTCGCCTAGGGCGTCAAATTGGCTAGAAACGGCCCTGCCTGTACTGCTTCACATTGCAACACGGATGACAGTCTATGGTGGCGCAAAATATGACTTTTAAAGGAATTGTACTTTGTGAATCTTGATTTGCACCCAACTATACAACAGGCATATTCGCTATGTGCTTAATTTTTGTGTAAGTGTTGGTGATTTACATACCCTTTCACTGTTTTTAAAGCAATGCCACATATAGGATAGCATATGGGGGGGGGTTATTTTTAAGTAAAAATTACTTAAGTTACATTGAATGCATTATTGCAACAAACTAAGATGAGAAAAATCACAATTTCCTGATTAATCCGGAAAAATCAAATCCCTGTGATCTTGGTGTAAAATTCTCTGGTTATATGCTGTATAGTTAAGCTTTTATGAAATAAAATGAAGTTTGTTAGTTTTTTTTTTTAACCCTTACAATGTGACCATTTAGTAGCACAATACGAGTGACTATTTCCCTCACAATATTTCAGCCTTGTATATCAATTACACTTAATTTACTGACATTATTTTTGAGAACAAAGAATGCTTCCCCTACCAAAATCGTGAGTGTTTTTTTGCTGTAAACCAGAGTCAACGTGACTTATTTTAAACCAAACAATTATCTTTTACTAACACTTTCGACGATGTATTGGCCCAATTAATGCGCAATAACAAGAGTTAATACAGCATAGCTGCTAATCTTTAGTTAACCAGCCACATGTCACACAAACACGGCCGCAGAAAATACAAGACAAGGATAAAGTTCTTAGCAATTAGGATTACATAACATTAGCAATTTTATTAGGTAATCTCAGCAATTAGGTAACGTTAAAACTTAAAGCTAAAACTCAGCTGCAACCTAGCAAACGTAACGTCTGACCTACATTAGGGGGAGAGTGGGGTAAGATGTGCCACCTTTTACTTGTGTGGTCCTCAAGATAAGGGAAAATGACGTAGAAGTACAATCAAAGTATCTAAAGTAACTTCAGGAGGTTTCCTATCATTTTAAATTATCAGAATGTATCTATGACAAAGGGTTCTAAAAATATGGCTTCTTATAAAAAAGAGAACCACTGTTTTTAGATCATGAAGAAATATTCATTCAGGTGTGTCTAAACTTTTGACTAGTAGTGTATGCATTAAAGAGACATCAACTGATGAAATCTCTTTTTAATAATGATATAAAAGTAATAATGATACAATTCTGTAGCAAATACATTGACCATTTTGAACTGTCTTCATATATGGTGTTGTGAAAATATAAAATTGAAAGACACAAACCAAAATTGACTAATACTTGAAGTTTTTAGGTATTAATTATTATTATTGACAAAACTATAGTTGAGTAAATGTAAAAAATGCATAGGGCTCATACTGACCCCATTTATGAAGTCTCGTGTAGTGATACAAAAAATGTAATTTTTTTAAACATATGACCAACAAATATGTACATGCTGAGGCTCAAATACCTGTATAAGATTTATGAAGAAGAAAATGGAATATTAAAGTCCCCATGAAATCGAAATTAAAGTTTTTTGGGTGTTAGTATCAATATGTTAGTCTTCAGGTTATCTATAAGGCAGTGTGCTCCAAAACAGTGACAAAATTTGCATTTAGAAGATATAAGGATTCAAATCTTGCAGTTCGTCACTTCCGCCAAAACGGCTCAACTATTTTTTTGACATCGCATCGTACTTCAGCTTCTCATCAAACTTTCTGTCCAATCAAATGCCTCTCTAGCATCCGACCCCCCGCCCCCTACACTATAAAATAGACGCTGAAGCCGCGGCTGAAATCGGTCACTTGTCCACAGAATTCGTATTTTCTGTACAGTGAATGGCACGTAGTGCACTATATAGGGGACAGAGAATGATTCAAACAGTGTAAATATGCACACACACTCTGCTCCGGACCAGAGACACGATAGCACGGAGCGGATCACATGCGCGAGTCGGCGCAAACCACAAAATGTATCGGAGCTATTTGAATTCTACACAGAATGCAATATTTATAGCAATATGGATGAGATTGTGGCTAGCATACCCTGTCAAATGCGGCTTTACGGAGCTCAACGGCTCTGAACGGCTCTAGCCCAAGCTGTGATATAAACAAACGCTATTGGCTATTTTAAAAAGGGGCGGGGCTGCTTGATATGTCCCGCCCTGTCTTCCTGTTTCAGTTAAAATGACGTCAACACAGAGTAACGCTGCGTGTTTCTAAGCATTTCAGGGGACCTTTAAAAACGCGACGCTTCTGCGTTTCTGGGGTTTTCACACTTGGTCCTTTTCAGGGGTCTGAGCGTGGTTCGCGTGATTTTTGGCCCATATGTGAACACACCAAACGATCTCAGACCCCTCAGAAGCGAACCGAGCCGAGACCATCTCAGGAGGTGGTCTGAGTACGGTTCGCTTTCGGCTAAAGGTATGGTTCGCTAAAAACATGCATTGTGAACACAAATCAGTCCGGGCTTACTTGATTTTTCCATTCGTGAATTCCGATGTAGTTTGGTCATCAGATGTCTCCGTAGTCCGTACAAATCAGCTGTTCATAATGGCTGCTTGTTCTGGCAGATCTCTACAAATTATTCGCTCACAACGTACACTCGTTTATTTTAATTTTAACCGCTTCCAAACTGTGTAAGAGAGACACGGCTGTGCGCCTGTCCAGTTTAAACTTTTTGCTATACGAGTACGCACATCCCAGCGGGGGCTACTCTCTTTAGCATTTATTGTGTTTCAGCTGTCAAAAACACCCATGGTTCACATAAACACAGTTGGTTTCGTCTCAATCGAATGTAAACAGCTGGGAAAAAAATCGCATGTGTGTCAATATACTGATCTGTGCATTATTGTAGCCTAATATGAGTCTATATTATTCATACGATTAATAACATGCAGTTTATTTTTTTTCATTTGATTAGTACATTTCTTACTTAAATGCTGCATTTAAGGATACCTGTACTGTAACTGAAAAATTTAAAAGCAGTTTATTCTATCTCAATGTCATCAATGCCTTTTCCGCGGGTCCTTAAAAGTCTTAAATTTAATTGTATCAAATGTAAGGCCATAAAAAGCACAATGGGGACGGAAAGACAATTGCCATATAGCTTAATTTGATGATTAAATAAATAAAAAAAGGCTATATTTCATTGGATAAATACCAGCGCTGCAGGTTTCAAAGTCAGGTGCTGCGCTGCTTTGTGTACTGCCGTTCCCGGGGAAACCGCTAAAGCGCCACCTGCTGGCAGAGAATTAAATAGCATTTTTTGACAGCCCTTCTGCTGGTTTAAAATAACAATTGATATTAAACCAGCCATTAAACCATTAATATAATAATTTATACTTTTAATTTTTGACTGGTTTAAAGACTGAAATTTGAAATTATATTATATTTATATATTTTCTTTTTGTGAAAATCTGTATCTGAACTGTAAATCATGCTTTTTACAGTAATTTTGCAGTTTAATATGTTACCATAGACATTGCCCCACCCCACTCATGTGGCATTAATTTGATCTGTGCAGGTCTTAAAAACAGTCTAAAAAAGTCTTAAATTTGAACTTAAAAATCCTGCAGAAACCATGTGTGCTATAAAATTACATGCTTACATAAACAAGGAAAACAATTCAAAATAAATATTACAAATGTGTCCAAAACTTATATTTTTGTGGAAAAGATACAAATATTCCAGTTTTGGAGGCCATAATGTCAGCCATCAAACACTGAACTGGACTAGATCCAAAAGCAACAGTCTGAACACAAAGAGGTCTGAGACACCATTACTGCTTAAGTGGACCAAAAAAGGATCGGAGTCCTCTTTCAGGAACTGCGATAGTGTGAACCAGTTTTAATTTAGTTGACGAATAGTTTTCGTCATAATTGTAGTCAACAACATTTTTTTCACCGACGACGAGATGATAACGAACTAAAACTCTTTTTGAATGACAAAAACTATGACGAAAATCTACTGACATTTTCGTCAACTAATAAAAACGAGACGAAAATGTTAGGGAGAGTAAGAGAAGAGCAGACATATGGATAAATCTGACGACGCAAGAGAGAACTCAATTCGCTCCGGTTTTCAGAGCGCAGACACTGAAGCATACTACACAACATAGAGGACCTACAATAATGTACAGTATTTGAAAAATAATGTGTTTTTTGAACATCAAAGCATGTCAACATATTCTGTTACACCAAATACACAAAATAATGATCTTTAAAATAGCATCATATGACCCCTTTAAGTGAATGCAAACAGTAGGGAGAACATGTCTCAGTACATTGCATCCATTGCAGCCGTGCATTCAGTTTTAAAGGGACAGCAGCCTAATTTAGTTGCTATTGTCCGAGTCATTGATGTTAATCAAGCAACAAAGGAAAGACAGAAAATCACGCATTGCTCTTGACTGAAAAACTTTAGTAGTCTTAAAGATTAATCTAAATTTATTTATAGAAATAAAGATGTCTGCTTGAAATAATGAAGAATACGGTAAACAAGTTGCTATAAAGAATGCATAATTAGCCTATATAACCATTGGTATTTCATTAAAAAGAAGACCATGTTCTTGTTCTTTATGAGAAGTGGTTTTATTTAATTTTAACATAAAGGCATGTTGTGTGTCACCGCAGTTAAATCGGTGCCTATCATGATAAAACCTTAATATCAAAACTATTATAATGAGTTTGGAAATTTTAGAGAAATGCTTAATAAATCCACTGTAACTAAACCCACTGTAGACTAAAACTAGACTAAAACTAAAAAAAAATTCAGATGACTAAAATATGACTAAAACTAAATAGCATTTTAGTCAAAAATCTATGACTAAAACTAAATCAAAATTTGCTGTCAAAATTAACACTATCATAAGCATGCATAAAACAGTATACAATACAAAAGACAATATACAAGAAGAGTAATAAAAACACACAATGACCTGGGGAAATGCATGTTCATTCATAGAAAGTTTTGTCTATGAATTAATGAAATGAGTCCTTTTCTATAAGCAGTATGTGTCTGTTTCAGACTTGTGACTCTGCCTACAAGTCGTAAAGTTTATCTGGTTACGGTAATAACCAGAGGTCTGTTCTGTCCGTTTGAGGATATTTGTATTTCGGGGGAAGGGTCCATAGACCCTCATAGTTGGCTTGTTGAGGTGTGTTAGGGATTATTTGTTAAATATAACAAATAATTGTGTGTCTGATTTGTCCAGGCGTTACACTCATAACCCCGACTCCAAGTATTAAATCGTACACTATTGCATTTTGGGTGTGGCCTCTTTTGACTTGAGCCGGTAAGCAGCCACCTAGAACATGCTGTATAGCATCATCAGCAGTGCTAAATACACTCCAAGCACTCCAGCAACCAAACAGCAACATGCTAAAAACACTCAGAACACTTTAGCAGCTGAAAAACAATATGCCAAAAAAAGCACTCTGAACACTCTGATACTGAACACCAGCAAGCTTCATTAAAACCATTCCGAACACTCTAGCAACCAGATGGCAACACACTAAAAATCCTCTCTGAACACTTTAGCACCCGAATAACAACAATCTGAAAACACCCATAGCAGCACCATTGTGGATGTCCTGAGGACGTCCGCCACCCCGCCCCTGGAAATGTAAAAATCTTGTTGATTAGCATAAACTGTCTCACGGATACACAAGATTCACATCTCGTAGATACATTTTTTAACCCTTTTTTGAAAAGAGGATTTAAGAGGATTTATTTCATATGACAGAGGCTTTTGGAGTGCTGTCTTTTTGTTCTGTGATCGAACCAGAGATGGGCACTCGAGTTAGTGACTCGGACTCGGAGTCGCATTTTTATAGACTTCAGACTTGACTCAGACTCCAGCGACAAAGTTATAAACCCCAAACTTCCTATTTGTCTGAAAAAGCAGCAGTTCCCATTTCTCTGGAATCGAAAGGTTTGGCCAAAGTTGCTGCAGGTGTTTCCTCATCATCTATCACTCGTTCTCTTCCCTGTGTTTCAGGAGTCGCTCTGATAGTTTAGAAAACAATGACTTAGTCATGAGAGATCTGTGGGAAATAATGAGGATTTGATGAGTCCGGCAGGTCATGAACACTGACACAGTGTCTGGATCCTCACTTTATGCCCTCGTACGCTGTCCTTGAGTTTTACTGTTCTGGCTCCATTTGACACAATAGGGTACATTAATAGTGCCTCAAAACAGCTCTAGAGTATTTGAACACTTAAAGGGGTGGTTCACTGTTTTTTTTCTAGGCTTGATTGTGTTTATGGGGTGCAGTCTAACATGTGTTAATGCTTCGTTTTTTAAAGAACGCATTATTTTTCACATAATTTACCTTTATTCCACACAGCTCTGTCCCTTCTCTGAAAAACGCACTGATCATTTCCTTCTTTTATGGGCCGTTGCACTGTTTGCCCAATTGGAGGCGCTATATCTCAGCTGTCCTTGAGGGTGCGTAGAATGTTTCACTAGGGACTTATTCCCAGGGCACTTGACTGTCACCATGCATATTTTCAGACATTTTTACTATAGCATTTTTAAGTTATGGACCCATAAATTAGGCTGATATGACAATACAATAAGAGGAGAAATTGCATTATTGGCCCAATTGGAGGCGCTATATCTCAGCTGCCTTTGAGGGTGCGTTAAAAGTCATACTGTGGTCTTATTCACAAGGCATATGACTGTGACCATACAAATATTTTGATATTTTTACTGTAGCATTTTTAAGTTATGGACCCATAGGTTTGGCAGATTTGACTATACAATAGGAGAAACTGCATTATTGGCCCAATTGGAGGCGGTATATCTCAGCTGCCTTTGAGAGTGCGTTAAAAGTTGAGATATAGCGCCACCAATTGGGACAATAATGAAATTTCTCCTGTTATTGTATTGTCATAATATCAGCCTAATTTATGGGTCCATAACTTCAAAATGCTACAGTAAAAATGTCTGCAAATTAGCATGGTTACAGTCAAGTGCCTTGGGAATAAGACCACAGTAGAAATTTTAACGCACCCTCAAAGGAAGCCGAGATATAGCGCCACCATTTGGGGCAATAATGCTATTTTTCCTGTTATTGTTTTGTCATATCTGCCAAATGTATGGGTCCATAACTTAAAAAT
>NW_015650392.1:455677-459901 GCF_001515625.1 Sinocyclocheilus rhinocerous | reverse complement strand
CACCCTCAAGGACAGCTGAGATATAGCGCCCCCAATAGGGCCATGAATGCAATAGCTCAATATTGTCATATATGTCAAATTTATAGGTCCATAACTTCAAAATGGTACCGTAAAAATGTCTGAATCTTTTCAGACATTAAAGCCTCTAATGAATCTTTTAACGCACCCTCAAGGACAGCTGAGATTTTGCGCCTCCAATTGGGCAATCAGTGCAAAGGCCTATTCAACTATATAGTCACATATGTCATATTTATAGGTCCATCTTCTAAATGGTCTGAGATACATATATATATATATATATATATATAAAATTTAATTTATTAATTTTTTGTTTATTTATTTTTCATTTATTTATTTTTTATAATGGATAAGCACACTGGGTATAAGCACCCTGTGAAACTTTCAAAACACCCTCGGAGACAACATGGTACAGTAACCAACAATGCAATGGTTCATTCAGTTTAATTCATATTTATTTGTATAACGCATTTCACAACACATCGTTTCAGAGCAGCTTTACGGAAAATGCATGTTTTTCTGTTACAAAACCAGAATAGTCTTTATAGGAGGGGGTATCAGAAAGAACAGTTGAAGTCTAGTACATATTATAGTATTTTCAAATACCATATATTAATTTAAGCAAACTTTGTGTTCATTTTAAAGCAATGAAAATGTCATCATTTTGTATCTGGAGTCCTATGTTCACAGGTGCTGGGTCATATGAAGTCTTCATAAGAGGCTAGATTAAAAAAAAGTCATTACTGCACTCAAAGGATGACATGCACGTTTAATAATTGACATAATGTAATTAGATTTAATGTTGACAGCCCGTTTTCGCTCTTATCTCAGTATTATTTACATTTTAAAATAGTTTATTTTTCGTTTCTAAAAAAGAGACGGTCCCTAAATTGAGCGTTAATAAGAAGCTAAGAAACGCGTTTTTAAGGTGGAACCGATAGCTTCAATAAGAAGCTGAATTCAGCCTCGTTAATCTTTAGTCAACCAGCCATATGTCACACAAACACGGCCGCAGAAAATACAACACAAGGATAAACTTCTTAGCAATTAGGATAACGTAACGTTAGCAATTTTATTAGGTAAACTCAGCAATTAGGTAACGTTAAAACTTAGCTAAAACTCAGCTGCAACCTAGCAAACGTAACGTCTGACCTACATTACTTGCCTTGTTTTCGGGCGTCTATTAAATTGTACACTTTGTGAGTTGCATGTTTGAATACATCGATAAATAGTTTTGAGTCAAACTTCTGACGTTACCTCGCAAACGTGTTGCTTCCTCTTCACAGCAGAGAAGTGAACCTGCATGCCGCCGTCTCCTTTCAAATGGCGCGCTTCTTCCTGACTACACTGCCACCTTGCAGAGTTGTTCTGATGCCTTAAAAATTATTGCTATGCAAATCGTGTTCTGAACAAAGAAGTGTGTGATATTTCGTTTGCAGTGGTTTTGTTGCTTAATTTTTTTGCAATTAATTTGCAGATGTCGTTTTTTGACTCATTTTATGTTTACTTCATTTTACTTAATTTACCAAATTGTAATGCACGCTGTAGGCCTAAGAGACTATAAAATATGGTATTATAATTCTTTATGAAGTATCCAGATTTTGGTGTGATACAGATGTACAACTATACTAAAGCATAAAGAATATCCTGTCTACTGATGGGTTTTGGAACTATTGCCTAATGTAGTCAAACCAACACTCTGGCCTTTAAAAGAATTGCATAAGACAGAAAATATCAGCACTGCACTTAAGCAGGCATTAACAACTGTCCATGTTATTTTCTACCATTTATAACCATGCATAACAGCCTAACTGAGCACCTTAATGAAAGTCCAATACTCTGTGGTACTGTGTTGTCTCATTTACCTTATGGTAGTGTAAAGATAAGCTAAAGAAACCATGTGAAAAAGTATGGTAGACAAAAATGGCTACTAAGAAAAAAGAAAACCTTGTTGTTAGTCAATGGAGCAGTAGTCGTGTCTCATGGATTGGTTACACTTTATTTTGATGGCTCCCTGTTGACTTCACATTGCAACTATATGTACAGATTAATAAGTGATTATAATCAACTTTCAACTTTGATAGCTCCGTTTTTAACAGACGTCATGATGTGGGAAGATTTGCATAACGGCGCCCGAATGTTCACGCAAAGAAAGAAGGCGTCACTTTATTGTTGCTGCCACCACCGCCGCCATGCATGTTGTGAAGACGCTGTGTGTTTTGTTGCGAAAGCGAAAATATTATGTTTGGCCTTGCAAAAGAGGACACGACTAGAAATCAGTGGTTAAGTTGTATTTACAACACTGTTCCAGAACAGTTCAACGCAAATATTCAGATGTGTGCAGCGCATTTTATGGAGGACTGTTTTCTGAATTATGGAGGACTGTTTCCTGATCCTGGTAGAGTAGACTACAATGCCGGCTGTTCTGACTCACAGCCTGTAAGTACGTTTTCATATTTAAAGTATTTGCCACTGACGATTCAAACGCGAGTTTTGAGCAGTGTAGAGTAGCGCTTGTTGTTTGTCATTTCTCCGATCACAAATGCAGACATGGTCTTGTTTACGCAGCGCGATGCAACGTAATTATCCGTAATTATGTCCCCGATGCAACAAATGGCTCGTTTATAATGGGTTTTAATGTTTTTGTCTCGTCGCGCCGGGACACGGCATCACAGTATGGTAATTGGCGTAACATTTCCGTCACACGCTTGAGGTATTCGGCCAATCACAATGCACTAGATCGCTGGCCAATCAGAGCACACCTCGCTTTTCAGAACGATGAGCTTTGTAAAAATCGAAGAGTTTCAGAAAGGCGGGGCATAGAGGAGAAACAATAATGTACAGTATATGGGAAATAATGTGTTTTTTGAACCTTAAACCGCATAAACACATTTCATTACACCAAATACACAAAATAATGTTCTTCTTAGCAACATCATATGACCGCTTTAAAGAAAATATCTCTAGATAAAGACTTCATCATATATCAGCAATGATGTTTTCCCACACGCAGGTTTCTGTCAGTTTCTCATATAAGAGCTGTTCGAGACGCGTTTCAGAAAGGCGGGGCATAGAGAAGAAACAATAATGTACAGTATGTGGAAAATAATGTGTTTTTTTAACCTCAAACCGCATAAACACATTTCATTACACCAAATACACAACATAATGTTCTTTTTAGCAACATCATATGACCCCTTTAACAGATCTCTGATAATCTGTGACAAGCTGTTATACATGTATTGATAGAGGCCAGCAGGTTATTAAAAAAACGTTATTTTAACGGTTACTTTTTTAAATTGTCATTTAAAATCTGTTAAAAAACAGATATTAAGTGTATTCCGTTTATACAGATTTTCTTTGTTAAATCATGTTACACATTTCAATAAACAGTTTATTGTTGTAATTTTAATACATGGTTTCTGTAATTTAAAAAAACAGGGAAAACACTGTAAAATTTATTGGCAAAAACTGTAAAAAAAACAAAAAACAACAAAAAAATCCTATTTGTTTCTCTGTTTTTGCCACGGGATTAACATCCCGTGGTAACTAGGATTTACACAAGCTTCAGTCTGGATCCAGAACACCTGAGAAGAGATGATGCCAACCCCTCAGAGGACCTCAGATGATGCCAACCCTGAAACAACCCACCAGATCCAGTCTGTATCCAGATCAGATGGTCACTGCAGTCACCCGGATCCAGTACGTATTCAGACCAGATGGTGGATCAGCACCTAGAGAGGACCTCTACAGCCCCGAAAGACAGCGGAGACCAGGACAACTAGATGAACACCAGATACAGATGTTATTCCCCTGTAAAGACCTTGACTCAGACGACCACCGGGACAAGACCACAGGAACCAGATGAGTCCTCTGCACAATGTGACTGAAATTGAACTGCTGGTTTGGTCTGGCCAGAGGAGAACTGGCCCCCCGACTGAGCCTGGTTTCTCCCAAGGTTTTTTCTCCATTCTGTCACCGATGGAGTTTTGGTTCCTTGCCGCTGTCGCCTCTGGCTTGCTTAGTTGGGGACACTTCATTTCCAGCGATATTGTTGACTTGATTGCAAATGATTGCAAAGATACTATTTAAACTGAACTGAGCTGAATGAAGACATCACTGAATTCAATGATGAACTGCCTTTAACTGAAAAATGAGTGTTTACTATTGTCACTTTGCATTACTGACACACTATTTTCCTAATTA
>NW_015650392.1:426349-455557 GCF_001515625.1 Sinocyclocheilus rhinocerous | reverse complement strand
AGAGGAGAACTGGCACCCCGACTGAGACTGGTTTTTCCCAAGGTTTTTTCTCCATTCTGTCATCGATGGAGTTTTGGTTCCTTGCCGCTGTCGCCTCTGGCTTTCTTAGTTGGGTACACTTCATTTCCAGCGATATCGTTGACTTGATTGCACATATACTATTTAAACTGAACTGAGCTGAATGAAGACTGACTGAATTCAATGATGAACTGTCTTTAACTGGAAAATTAGTGTTTACTATTGTCATTTTGCATTATTGACACACTATTTTCCTAATTAATGCTGTTCAGTTGCTTTGACACAATCTGTATTGTTAAAAGCGCTATATAAATAAAGGTGACTTGACTTGACTTGACGTGTACAGTTATTGCATTTTTAGAGTCAAAAAGGGGTCTTTGAAAACCAATCTGGTTTTAGGAAACATCACAGTACAGAATCTGCTCTTTCAAGAGTTTCAAATAATATTTTATTATCTGTTGATCCTGGGAACTCTGTAATACTTCTGCTGTTGGATTTGAGTGTGGCCTTTGAGACAATTGATCATGATATTCTTATTTTTTTCTTGAACATTGTGCAGCTATTAAAGGCCAGGCAATGAATCTGTTTATATAAATTGGATGTTTATCTTCCGAAGATCGTTTGACATGGATCTATTCTTGCCCCCATTTTGTTTTATTTATATATGCTCCCTTTGGGCTTAATTTTTAGAAAACAATGTTATTTCATTTTTTCATGCAGATAACACTCAAATATATGTGCCCATCAACTGGACTGTGTGCTTTAATTGCCTGTTTGTCAGACATTAAGGCATGGATGTCCAAAAATTTCTTAAACTTAATTAGAGTAACACTGAGGCAACTGTTAAAAACTTAGGTGTTGTCTTTGACTCTGCCCTCTTATTTAATAAGCAGGTAAATTCAGTAGTCAAATCATGTTTTTTTTCCCAGCAGAGACTACTGAACAAATGTAAAAACTTTTTAACCCCTGCTGAGTTCGAGAGAGTAATATACGCATTTATGTCTTCTTGTCTGGACTACTGCAATTCAAGTTATATAGGTATTGGTCAATCCTATATGAACCGCTTGCAAATAGTCCAAAATGCAATGTGGTAGGGCCTACACGTAAACTTGAGCACATTACCTCCGACTTACTCTCCGAGTTGGTTGTCGGAGTGTAAGATTTTAGTCTTTGATTTAAGGTCTTAAATGGGCTGGCACCTTCTTATTTATCAGAACTTGTGTCTGATAACAAATCTGCTAGATGTTTAAGGTCAGTTAGGTTCCCAGATCACAGTTAAAAAAAAAAGGGAGACCGGGCTTTTGCCATAGTCGGCCACAAATTGTGGAATAGTCTACCTTTATCTAATAGGATATTCTCTACAGAATCTCAATTTAAAGCAAAACTTAAAACCCACCTTTTAGAGAAGTCTTATAATATGCGAACCATCCTGAGCTTGTTTTCTTCTGTATGTTTGTCTTTGTATGCTGTTTTATGGTCTTGATTGGTGTTTTTTATTTTGGTTTTACAATTTTTGTATAACACATTGGTCAGCGGCTGTTGTTTTATTGTGCTATATAAATAAACTACACTAAACTAAACTAAACTAAACTAAAAATATATTAAACCAAGTTTTAGGAAAGTTTCCTAGCATACGTACTGTATGACTCAGCCAGATTTGTTGATAAGGACATCAGGTTTGTATGGTTTTATAAGTTTGCAAGACTTGTAATAATATAATATACTTGAAATATTATTTTGTAACCTGTGTCAAGCATTGTTATGAGCAATTAAGTGTTGTCAAGGAAAAAGAGGCGAGTCCAATTTGCTAACGGTTCGATCAAACAAAAGATGTACATAATTCGAAAGGGCACAGTCAATAATAGCAGTTGATAAGGAAATAATTTGTCTTCCTTACTGACCACACATTTACAGTAAGGATTATAAAATCCTGTGACGCTGACATTAGTCATGTGTGTAAAAGTGTATAAATGCATTGACAGAGTCTGTGTATAAGTTATAGTATATACACGCAAAATCTGCGAAAAGGTAATCAAACTATTCTCTACTTTATTTGTTGATTTATTGATTAATTGTACAATATTTATGTAATTGTGTAATATGTAATATTTTGTGCGTTAATGTCCAGTTTAAGACTAACAAATTTAACTGCTAAAAAATAATGTTTTAAGAATTATTCAAAATTTAGGGCAAGTAACTACAGGCAAATATTGTTTTTTTCATGCACTGGTTAATTTTGAGATCTTGGATTATTTGGCTTTTTCATAAAGTTTGGATTCACACTAGTGGAAAGAAAACACCCAAATATGCTTTATTGCACTTTATGTATTTGCATCTGTAGATTTAAAATACAGCACACGTTTTAAAGGCAGTTTTTTCTCAAAATACTTTTTTTTCCCTCTGCACTGAGCCAGAATTCTCCACTTCAGTTAATTTTACAGATGTATTCCTATCTACATTCAAAAGTCTTTTAGGGGTTTGTTGATGATTTATTTATTTATTTGTTTGCCTGGTTTTACACATTTTATTCCTGAAAAATGTGGTCAATTTCCTTCTTTTTTAATGGCTGTTGACATTATTATTATTATCATTATTATTATTATTATTTTGATTCATGGAATAAAAAAAGAGAGAGAGAAAAATATTCTGTAACTATATGTCAACAGAATGAAGAAAAAAATAATAAATTAAACCTGCCTTTTTCAGATTTTTTTTTCCTGCTGGAAATGTATGCAAATAAGTGCATTTTGATTAAATAATGCCTCATTACATATTGAAACATGCCATTTCTATTTCTATTGAAATTTCTATTTACCCTATTAACTTGGGGTGTTTTGCCATAATAATGTTTACTGTAATGTGTAAAACTTTCCCTCAGCACCTCTTCTTGTGGACAGCCATGGTTTCACTGGTTGTAGTGGCTGTATTTCTCCTCTGTGGGACCCTGTTTCAACCCCCTCAGGTGGCAGCATTCAAACCTCTCTTTCAGGACGGCTCCCTCACCCATCGAGAAATCACTCAGATGGCCATCCTCCGCAAGACTGCAGAAGTGTGTCGTGACATAGCCACTGCCCAGGGGCACGACTTCACACTCCCTGTAAGAAAAAGACATGGGAGTGAACCAACTAAATTGTAAAAACAAGTAAAGAGAATTAGCATTTTTGAGTCATACAAACTGTTATTAAGAGTAACAAAAGGTCTGTGATAAACATTCCATGAAGATACTTCACATTTTAGGGTTAGTCTCAAGTTATGCTACACACACAATTTAAATTGAAACCTAAACTGAAAAACAGAGGGAACTCAAGTTCTTTCTTGTTTTGAATAAAAATAATACTAGTAATAATTATGATATTCTACTCTTCAGATAAACAACAGACTGACTCCATCTGCTGTCCAAGAAGCCTGCTCAGCATCTGCCACTTCATTATCTGCTGTCTCTTCCCACGGTTTTTATTCAGCTATAACACAAATGTTCCTAAGCAATGCAGTTGTAGATCAACTTTTTGCACTGAGTGAGGCACATCACATAGATAATGAGGCTTTCAGTGAGGGTCGGGATCTCATTATCCAAGGTGTGGCTGCAGTAAAGGCCAGCGTGCAGCAGGAAAGCTATATCTCTGCCCGGAACACACTGGGGGCTCTATGTCACACTCTACAGGTACGTTACAAATCGAGATTGTAGTACAGTAATCTGTAAGGACAAAGGAATCTTCTTTAATATTATTTAAATGTTTTAATATCATTTAATATTATTTTTAATATTATTATTATTTTTACTTTTTACTTTCTGACCCTATATGAGCAACTATATTACTCCAGTCTTCAGTGTCACAACATCCTTCAGAAATCATTCTAATATGCTGATTTATTACTTTTATTATCAATGTTGGAAACATTTGTGCTGTTTAATATTTTTTTGGAACCTCTGATTCTTTTTTTCAGAATTCTTTGATGAATATAAAGTTAAAAAGAACAGCATTTATTAAAAATAGAAATCTTTTCTAACAATATAAGTCTTTGCTATCACTTTTATACAATTAAACACATCCTTGGTGAAGTATTAATTTCTTTAAAAAAAAGAAAGAATAAAAATTTAAAAGAACACTCCACTATTTTTTAAAATAGGCTCATTTTCCAACTCCCCTTAGTTATGGCGCTTTTCCACTGCATGGTACGGCATGGTACGGCTCGGTACGGTTCACTTTTGGGAGGTTTTCCACTGGGTACAGTACCTGGTACCTGGTACTTTTTTTAGTACCACCTTGGTTGAGGTTCCAAGTGAACCGCACCGTTACCAAAATGTGACATGTAAACTCTGCTGATCACTGATTGGCCGGAGAGAATCGTCACTACCTGCGTCACTGAACTTGCGACACAAACACAACAGAACTGCTAGATTTAAATCAGCACAGCCAGCGAAGGATTGAACGCAAATGAAAAAGTTTTTCAGGAGTCGCGACAGTAGAGGCGGCGCAACTATAACAACATGTGAATAATCCCGCCCATTCTAAAGTGATACTAAACTGCAGTGGAAATGCAAACCGACCAAAACTTTTTTTTTTTTTTTTACAGCAAGTGATAGTTGTTCATAAGTCCCTTGTTTGTCCTGAACAGTTAAACTACCTGCTGTTATTCAGAAAAATCCTTCAGGTCCCACAAATACTGTGGTTTTTCAGCATTTTTGTGTATTTGAACCCTTTCCAACAATGACTATGATTATAAGATCGTACTCGGTTACTTACGTAACCTCGGTTCCCTGAGATACGGGAACGAGTACTGCATCGCTAGACGCTATGGGGAAAACTCCTTTTCTCTGAGGACTGAAGCCTTTATAATCACACAGTGTAACTGCACGGCCATTGCAATGGCTCGGCAGCGGAGCTGCACAAGCCTATGGCGACGAAGCCCGCCAGAGGCCGCCAGAATGGGCAGGTCCATCTGGCTATATAAGCGGGCATTTCGTCATAGGATCTCAGGTAAATTCGACTAAAGCGACGACACTGAGTCAACTGAGCAAGGAATGCAGTTCTCTTTCCCGTATCTCAGGGAACCGAGGTTACATAAGTAACCGAGTACGTTCCCTTTCAATACTTCACTCGTACGGCATTGCTAGACGCTATGGGGAACCAATACAATCCTGCCATGTCATGAAAGAGGAACGACTGACATGAACTGGCCTTGAGCATTAAAGGCTCAGAGGTACCAATTATACGCAGGGTGAGCCCTTCAGAAGGCAAGAGGGCTGAACTCACTTAGGTCAGCTCAGCCTTGGATAATAATTCCATCGGTTTTGTGCAGCCTCAGTACTACTGAAAGGGCCGAGATCGTACCTGAAAAAACAGGCAATGCCTGATTAATTAGACTGCCTTAGGCAGGCGTGTATCCATTTAAGCAGATAGAATCTGAGCCTGCAAGGCCGGAACATCCAAGTTATAGAACCTGGTGAAAGTGGACGGCGAGGCCCAGCCGGCCACCGCACAAATATCTGCTGTGGACACACCGCTAGACCACGCCCAGGACGAGGCTACGCCCCGAGTGGAATGGGCTCTTGACTCCTATGGGGCTCTGAAGACCCAGGGAGGAGTATGCTAATGTGATAGCGTCAACCATCGAGAAATCCTCTGCTTTGTGACCGGGGACCCTTTGGTGCGGCCACCACAGCATACAAAAAGTTGTTCCGACCGCCTGAACGGGGTGGAACGCTCGATGTAAATTCTCAGCGCCCTAACCGGGCAGAGAAAGTTAAACTCCTGGTCCTCCTCAGAAGGAGGAAGCGCAGAGAGAGTAATAACCTGGGCTCTAAACGGGGTGTAGAGCACCTTAGGAATGTACCCATGTCTTGGTTTTAGGACGACTTTGGAGTCGTTAGGCCCAAACTCAAGACAGGCAGGACTTACCGAGAGAGCCTGCAAGTGACCTACTCATTTAATCGATGCTAAAGCCAGTAGCAGAGCGGTTTTCAACAACAGGGTTTTCAAGTCTGCAGACTGTAGTGGCTCAAAGGGGGAGCCCTTGAGGGCTCTCAGGACCGTGGGCAGGTCCCACGCAAGGACCGTGGGGGACCGGGGCGGATTGAACCTCCTGGATCCTCTCAGGAAACGGACAACTAAGTTGTTCCGGCCCACAGACTGTCCGGCTATAGGAGCATGGGAAGCTGCTATAGCTGCCACATAGACCTTGAGCGTGGAAGGGGAGCGGCCCTTGTCCAACAGCTCTTGTAGGTAGGACAATATCACCGATATGTCACATGAAAATGGGTCGTCGCCACGGGTTGTGCACCAGGCGGAAAAGACCGACCACTTAAGGGCATAGAGGCGTCTCGTAGATGGGGCTCTAGCCTGTGAGATAGTATTCAGGATGCTTTCAGGGAGATCTACTGATTCCCATCGAGAGCCCAGCGGTGCAGAGCCCGCAGCTCGGGCTGGGGCTGCCAAATCATCCTGTTCGCCTGAGAGAGAAGGTTCTGCCTCAGGGGAATGGGCCACGGGGCTGCTGTCAGCAGCTGAGACAGCTCTGAAACCCAAAGCTGGTTCCTCTAGAGCGGGGCCACCAGAAGGACTCTGTGTCTGTGTTCCCTGACTCGTCTAATTACCTGATGGATGAGAATGATCGGGGGAAAAGCATACAGGAGGAGGTTGGGCCAATCGTGGGCCAACGCATTCTCGCTCTTCGAAAAATAAGTTGTGAGAGTTGTCTTTTGAGGCAAAGAGGTCAACCCCTGCCTTGCCAAAGTTCTCCCAGATTTTCTGAACCGTCTGTGGGTGGAGCATCCACTCCTCTGACCAAAGGCTGGTTTTCCCTCGCACAGAGCTCCCCAACCTGTGTTGAATGCATCCGTCGAGACAACCTTCCTTCTGTAAATAATGCCCATGGTCATGCCCTGCTTGAACCACTGGGGGTCATTCCAAGGGTCCAGAGCTGACACGCAGGCCTGGCTCACCTTGACACGAAAGTGTCCGTGACGCCACGCATGGGACGGAACTTGCGGTTTCAGTCAGTACTGAAAGGGTCTCATGCAAAGCAGGCCCAACTGTAGTACCGGCGATGCGGAGGCCATGAGGCCTAGCATCCTTTGAAATGCTTTGAGGGGGCGAGAGGCTCCAACTTTGAAGGAAGCCGCGAGCTGCTGTATGGCCAGTGCACATTCTGGCGTGACCAGGAATGAGGTTCGTTGGCTGGGAGACAGTGAGCTCTTGGCAAAATTGACCCTGAGTCCCAGGCATTCTAAGTGGCTGAGGAGGAGGGGTCTGTGAGATATTAGCTCGGCCTCCGACTGGGCAAAGATGAGCCAGTCGTTGAGGTAGTTCAGAATATGGATTCCCATCTGTCTCAGAGGGGAGAGAGCCGCATCTATGCACTTCGTAAAAGTGCGAGGAGCCAGGGACAGTCCGAAGGGAAGGACCGTGTATTGATATGCCACTCCCTTGAAGGAGAATCTCAAGAATCGCCTGTGGCGAGTTCCCTGGGCATATTTGCGAGAGGATCTGTTCCAAAGTAGTTATCCTGAACGGCCGTTTCATGAGGGTGCGGCTCAGGTGCCTAAGATTGAGGATGGGCCGGAGGCCACCATTCTTTTTTTTTTGGACGAGGAAGTAGCGGCTGTAGAAGCCTGACTGGCTCTGGGCTGGCGGAACCGTCTATACAACTCCTTTTGCCAGTAAATTCATCACCTCGGAGTACAGAATGTGAGCGTCCATGCTCTGCACTAAGGTGTGGACCACGCCGCTGAATCGTGGGGGTCTTCGAGTGAACTGAAGTGAGTAGCCTCGTTTTTAATCCCCAAAAACCCAATCTGACACTCCGGAGATGGCCTGCCAGACCTCGGCCCACGTGACAAGGGATTGGATTGGTTCGAGTGGTAGGCCGCCTTGTGGGGACCCAACACTCGTGATAAGTGTAAGAGGAAATTTTGTCTCCTTTTTCTCGCTATAACAGCGGCTGGTTGTGTAGGCGCTATTTGAATGGGCCCAGTGTTCACAACCGTAATTACAATAAACACACTGCCGTCAGCACTCGGAATTGAACGGGGTGCTTGGAGGCATAAGAGAGGCTGTAGTGCTTTGCTGGACTCAATGCTCTTGCAGCTAGAGCAATCTGACCCGGTGGGTGTGGCCTCAGCGTGGGTGTGGCCCAGACGCGTCCGACCCTGAAGCTGTCAGTGATAATAATCACTAGTGACAGCATTCTCTTTAAATCCGCCTAAAAAGATCAAACCACTCATAGCAGAGGGGCACTGAAGATCCTTATGTGTACACACACCGGCAGATAAAAGGTACTGCGCGCATCCTCTCAGATCCATTCGTAGCAGACGAGGAGAGGGGCAAGGCCGCTTTCATTGAAGGCGAACCGTGAGCAAAGCAGAGTGAGACACAAACTCTTGCAATGAGAGTTGTCTGTCTAGTGAGCGCAGCCTCAGCATGGGCGTGGCCCAAGCGCACTCAAATAGAAGCTGTCAGCAATATTGTAAACCATAGGTGACAGCATTCTGCTCCGATCCGCTTTAAATTAAAGTACTAATTTAGCAGTACTAAATTCTTTCATTTAGTACTGCCCTTCAGAAGCTACAGAAGATACTTACATGTTTCCCTTAATACAAAATAAGTGAAATTTACCCTGATCTTCAAATTGAAAAAGTTTTCACCCCACGGCTCTTAATGCATTGTGTTTCCTTTTCTAGCATCAGTGAGCATTTGAACATTCTGTAATAGTTGCATATGTGTCCCTCAGTTGTCCTCAGTGTGAAAAGATGGATCTTATAATAATACAGTCATTGTTGGAAAGGGTTCAAATACACAAAAACGCTGAAAAAACACAGAAGTTGTGGGTCCTGAAGGATTTTTCTGAAGAACAGCAGGCAGTTTAACTGTTCAGGACAAACAAGGGACTCACGAACAACTATCACAAAAAAACAACAACAACAAAAAAAAAAAAACAGCTGTGGATCATTCAGGTAACAACACAGTATCTTAGGTCAGAATCAAGTGTATGTAAACTTTTGAATATGGTCATTTTTATAAATTCAACTATTATCTTCTCTTGTGGACTATATGTAAATGTCTTTTATGTGAAATATCTTATTCAGGTCAGTACCAAATTTAAATATAACATGCATTTTGTATGATCCCTCTAATTTTGGTAAAATAATTAAGATTTTGCAGATTCTGCAAGGTGTGTGTAAACTTTTGATTTCAACTGTATAGTATAGTATAAACACACACACACACACGTATTTATAATGAGTAAAATAACACTACATTGAGTAAATAAATTTACAACCTAGAAAATACATTTGTTTTTGTGTGTAGGATTTCTACAGCCACAGTAACTGGGTGGAACTGGGAAGCACTGCTCCTTTCAGCACACTGATCAAACCTGAACGTCCTCTCAACAACCTAGCAGGTATAACAAATTGCAGTTACCCCATTACACAATTTCTAAACCACCCATGTACTATATGCATATCCACAATATGAATATGGTATAAACTTGCACATTCTTTTACCTCTTATCTGCATATGTAGGCCCCAACACACCAACATGCAAGAGCTGCACTGGGTCAAACTGCAGAGATAACATTCTCCCAGAAATACTGCTGCAAAAGAAACTAACCTCAGGATATTTCAGTGTTTTCTCCTCCACAAAACCTGCAGGTAGGGAAGTTTGGCATCCCATGTGTAATGTTGATCTCCTCTGTAAATCATCACAGACAACAGGATGGCTGGAATTGGGATCACAAATCTACACTCACATAATTTTCTTTCAGGCAAGTGTAGCCATGGTGGCTCTCTCGACAGAACCAGTTCAAGAGAACCCACTGGAGGCATCAATAAGGATGACATTAGGTCAGATCATGGCTTCCTTCACCACCGTGCTGCTGAAATGGCCATCAACGCTACTGTGGAAGTGCTGCAAGACATCCGACTGGCCACAGGCGACCAAGCCTTTCTTCGGTACGAGACCTTCCTTTTACACCACACATAGTTTTAGACTCTGTCATAAAATAAATGGTTAAACTTATATTTATTTCATTCATCTCAAATTTATCACCAATACAGACTCTGCATCCATTCCATCTAACATATTTTCTCACTGACACACCCCCAACTCAGAAATTCAGGTCTTAAAGAAAGTTCTGAGTTTTCCACCCACAATTACAACTATTTAGAGGCGCTCATGTGCATTTAACTCAAAAGTACAACCTTTATGACAAGATTTTAACACATATTATATAGAATGCAGTATTGCAGTTAGGAAGAAAAAATGGAGAAAAATGCCTAAATTTGAAGAAAAAAGATTCTGCTGATGATGAAAAATTCAGATGAGTTTTTATTTAATCATAGCTATCCCTAGAATCCGTAATTTATATGGTTTTCCAGGTTTAGCCAATTTTGTTTGTTTCTTTCCCTCTCTCAGATTGGTGGGCCTCAGTCAGACCTCAGTTCTGGCTTTTGTGATTGACACCACGGGCAGCATGCATGATGATATTGAGGCGGCAAAGAATGTGTCCTTCAGTATCATAGACAGCAGGAGAGGAACACCAGAAGAACCTTCTGAATACATTCTAGTCCCATTTAATGATCCAGGTAGTCATATGGCGTATTTAGTCCTGTATATATGTATACAGGTGCATCTAAAAAATTGAATATTGTGAAAAAGTTCTTTTTTTTCTTCTTTTCTTTACTTTTAAAAAGTGAAACTTTCATATATTCTAGATTCATTACATGTAAAATAAATCATTTCAAATTTTTTTTTTGTCATTAATTTTGATGATTAGAGCTTACAGCTCGTGAAAGTCAAAAATCCAGTATCTCAAAATATTAGAATATTTACATTTGAGTTTAATTAAATGACCATCCCTACAGTCTAAATTCCGGGTGTCACTTGTTCTTTGAAACCACAATAATGGGGAAGACTGCTAACTTGGCAATGGCCCAGAAGACAATCATTGACACCCTCCACAAAGAGGGTAAGTCACAGAAGGTCATTACTGAAAGGGGTGGCTGTTCAAAGAGTGCTGAATCAAAGCATAATAAATGCAAGGTTGACTGGAAGGAAGAAATTGGGTAGGAAAAGGTGCACAAGCAACAGGGATGACCGCAAGCTTGAGAATACTGTCAAGCAAAGCCGATTCAAACACTTGGGAGAGCTTCACAAGGAGTGGACTGGAGCTGGAGTCAGTGCATCAAGAGTCACCACGCTCAGACAGCTTCAGGAAAAGGGCTACCAAGCCACTTCTGAAGCAGAAACAATGTCAGAAGCATCTTACCTGGGCTAAGGAGAAAAAGAACTGGACTGTTGCTCAGTGAAAGTCCTCTAGAAATATGAGAAACAGTCGATCCAACAATACAGATGAGCTGAAGGCCGCTATTAAAGAACGGCGCGGGAAGATGTGTTAGGTTGGGGGTGCTGTACGCGCGGGGGGTGGGTTAGAGGCTATTTACACTTAGTGAAAATAGCAGTATTTTTTAGTGATATCATATGCTATTTATACTAAGTCCAAATAGCTATAGATTCTTTCTACTATGTTAAAATAACAGGCTATTCTGCTAATTACTCCCGATACTTTATTTTCAATTTTTTCATTTTTATTAAAAATAAATGCTTTTCTGATGTGATTTGAAAAGAGAGAAAAAAAGTTTGCCAAAAGGCAAATTCAAACCCGGGTTGATCGCGTCAAAAGGGAGTAGGCCTATGACACACACTTTACTACACCACTGAATCTGACGGTTGATGACCGTCTTTTGTAATGTTGACTAACCCAATCACACGTTGGTGGGTGGAGTTAGTGTAAATAACCTCTGCCAACAAGGCGGGCTATTTGCACTTAGTGTAAATAGACACAGATTTTTTTTTTTGTATAAAACAAAAAAACTTTTGAAATGTTTTACTTTACATGTAATGAATCTAGAATATATAAGAGTTTTACTTTTTGAAATGTTACAAAAATAAGAACTTTTTCAGGATATTCAAATTTTTTTTATTTATTTCCCCCTGGGTAATTTACTGGAATTTATAACTTCGATAAGATAAAAGATATCAATATTAGATACCATTTTTGATACCACAGGGAAAAACTGCCATGACTTTAAAGGTATAAAATTGTAGATTTTTATTGAAAGATAACGATGCTAGAACATGACGATGAGGTATATTTTTACATTGATGAAAACAATTTAAGGTGGTAAAACACTGGAGAAAAACTTATAGATTTGGGGTGCTGCAGCACCCTCAGCACCCCCACTTCCCGCGCCTATGCCTGTTCTTCAATAGTGCCTCAGCAGTGCCACAGGCTGATCGCTTCCATGCCACACCTCACTGATGCTGTCATTTGTGCTAAAGGAGCACTGACTTTTTTTTATTTTTTATTTTTTTTTTGATTGATCTTAGGAAATATTCAAATATTTTGAGATACTGGATTTTTGACTTTCATGAGCTGTAAGCTCTAATCATCAAAATTAAAACAAAAAAACTTTTGAAATGTTTTACTTTACATGTAATGAATCTAGAATATATAAGAGTTTTACTTTTTGAAATGTTACAAAAATAAGAACTTTTTCAGGATATTCAAATTTTTTTTATTTATTTCCCCCTGGGTAATTTACTGGAATTTATAACTTCGATAAGATAAAAGATATCAATATTAGATACCATTTTTGATACCACAGGGAAAAACTGCCATGACTTTAAAGGTATAAAATTGTAGATTTTTATTGAAAGATAACGATGCTAGAACATGACGATGAGGTATATTTTTACATTGATGAAAACAATTTAAGGTGGTAAAACACTGGAGAAAAACTTATAGATTTGCATATATTTACTTCAAATTTCTTTAGAGAGAAGTATTATTTTTCCTATTTTTACCCAAGATAGGGTGGTGTGAGCATTAGTAAATACACTCATGTAATGTATGTTTCATTCATACTGAAATGCCAAATATGACTCACAGATGTAATAGAACATTCCAGGAAATCCCTAATATGGACAAAAATGGTGTTAGTCAACCTCATTTGGAGCTACAAAGACTCCCGTCGAGGGACCAAAGATGAAGATCCCACAGCTCGGGCCTAGCATTCTCTGAAAAACTCTGAGAGGATAAGAAGTCCCTAATCTAAATGACGCTGCTAGCCGCTGGATTGCCAGTGAGCATTCCGACGTAATCCAGGCCCACATCTGGGCCAAATCGATAACTGTCCCCAGTAAGATGACTCGCTGACTGGGAGACAGACAGCTCTTGGACAAAATGATTTTCAGCCCAAGACCCTCCAGTTGGCTAAGCACCTGTGACCTGTGAATGAGAAGTTCCTGCTCCAATCTGGCTAACACATCCACATCGTCGAGATAATTCATAATGTGGATTCCCATCTGCTACACAGCTACACAAGCATGAACAAATCAGGTTTCAGTATTCAGAATAAACAGGAGTTTCCCCATAGTGGGAAATAGGAGCAATGGGAGAGACCATTCGAAAGGGAACTTAAATAGTTATCCATTCAGCCATCATCTCTTTTGTTCATGTCCAAATCTAACTTGAAACAACTTAAACACAAAATTATCTGTGAGTGAGCTCTAAATGATAGCTGAACCGTTAGCATACACACAAAAACTGTAGTTATTATTTTTGAAACAATGTTAAAATGTTTAAAAAAATTCTTGTTGCTGTAGCGTTCAGTGATGTGTTTGTGTCATGCAGATTTTGGACCTCTGACAAGAACTGAGAATGCAGATATTTTCAAAGAGAGAATTAATTCTCTTTCAGCAACTGGTGGAGGAGACTTACCAGAGATGTGCCTGTCAGGACTACTGGTTTGTGTGTTTGTTTGTTTGTGTTTATTCATGTATGCCAATTGTAGTAATGTAAATGTAAAATGTGTAAATGTAAAAATCCCTCCTACTCATACTGATAAATAATATTACACTACTGATATATATATATATTTTTTGTGAATATCTCAGCTGCATTGATTTTTAATATAATAACTGAAAAAAATCTGGTTTTCCAGTTGGCACTAGCAGGAGCTTCTCCATCTTCAGATATTTTTGTTTTCACTGATGCTGCAGCAAAGGACTTAGAATTAAGAAGTACCGTTCAGGCCATGATAGAAAGGACCAGATCAACAGTGAGTGCCTGCAGATCACATCCCCATCATTGCTCCTAAAATGAAAGTGTTGTTAAATTGTTTGTAATGGCATTTTTCTGCACCACCCAGGTCACTTTCCTGTTGACTAACCCCTTCTTATTCCGGAGTAGAAGGGATGTCTCACAATCTAAAAGTTTTACATCAAAATCAATGTCTCTGTCAGACAAACAGCTGTACAGAGATCTGGCCCATGTTTCTGGTGGACAGATCATAGAGGTCACAAAAGCTACACTGTCTCAAGCCACTGCAGTCATTACAGATGCATCTACCTCTGCCCTGGTATGTTCTAAGAATGACTTAGAATTCAGAAAGTAATATCATCATGTGATATAAGGGACAAATTATGACAGAATTTTTATTTTTTTGAACTGTCCCTAAAATATAACATATTTAATATGGAAAAAAGTATATACCTCAAAAAACTGTTTCTGCTCTTTCAATATTTAATTTTTTTTTTCAATTTGGTGATTGGAATTTTGTGCTGCAACACTGCAACATATTGAAACATCTCTTTTTTTCTTGAAGGTGACTGTTCTTCAGGTGGTGAGAAGTCCAGTCATTGCAGAAAACATTTCTTTTGTATTAGATCCATCTCTATCCAATGTGACAGTGTATATTACTGGAGAGTCTCCAGTCTTCACCATCTACAGCCCTACAGGTGAGCCAACATTGTTTGCTAATATAAGGGTTTAATCTTCTCCAATACAAAAATCCAAATGCAAAATTGATTTATATTATATTGTTAAAAATTAGTTTTTAAATATTGTTAAAATATTTGTTTTCCCTGTCTTTCAGGTGTGTCTCAGTCAGGTTCGGTGGAAGATGGTCCTCTGGGCAGCATCCTGACTGTAGGTAATCTGAAGAGAGTAAAACTAAACTCTGACAACCAGACAGGGGAATGGAAGATCAGCATTGACTCCACACGCTCCTACAGTCTTAAAGTCATTGGTAAGCACGTTTAATGTTGCCTGTATATGTATTTTGTTTGTAAGCCATTGAGCTTTTTTTCCCCATCAAATTTATTATTACTTTTATTTTGAATCAAATGTCTAATTACACAATTTGTGTATCAACCCAGTTTTGAAGTTTTAGAAATGAAACTGCTAAAAAACAATGTGTTTGAATAAAACATCAGTAAAAATGTTCCTTTGGAACATTGCAAGACTGTTACATCTTGAAATAGTTCTGTCAGGACCACTATCGTCAAATGATAGACACTTAGCATACAGTTTGGTTTGGCGGTATGGTTCTGTTCTAGGCAAAAACTCACTACCCATCCATGCAGCCTATCATGAATGAGCAGGGAGAGCAGCAATGATAACCCCCTAGGATAAACAGAACAGAACAAAGCAGATATCATTAATGTACTTAATGAGATTTAAGTGTGACACATTATTCAAGATAAAGGAGTCTGATTCAACAAGGGATATCAGAAGCCAAGTCCTGACCGTGGCAAAAGGAGGAGTTGGGGATGGAGGAGGGTAATTTGCTCCTGAGCAAGCGAAAAAGTTGCTGAATAATACTGAATAGAGCTTATATAGGAATGCCGTGATAGGTCTCATATTCCTATAGGTAGATGTGATCAGCAGAGAGTCAGCTGATGCAAGCTTGACTCACATGACCTGCCAGAACTAACGCTAAACGCTTAATTTGTACTGCATTCACTCTGCTTTAATTTTGATTACAGGTCAGAGTTCTGTGAACTTTCTCTTTAACTTTGTGGAGCAGTTAGAAGGAGGTGACTTCACACCGAAAAATAATCGTCCTTTCATTGGTATGATATCATCTTCTTCATCTATTTCTTGATTATTACTAGACAGTTACACTACCATTCAAAAGTTTGGGGTCGGGAAGATGTTTTTTATTTTTTAATTTTTTATGTTGTTTACAGAGGCTGTATTTATTTGATTAAAATACAGTAGAAACAGTAATATTGAGAAATATTATTACAATTTAAAATAACTGTTTTCTATTTTAATAGATTTTATAATGTAATTTATTCCTGTGATGGAAAAAGCTGAATTTCAACAGACATCCAGTTTTTAGTGTCACATGATCCTTTAAGAATCATTCTAATAGGCTGATTTGATGTGAAAATACATTTCTTCTTATAATCAGTGTTGAAAACAGTTGTGCTGCTTAATTCATTTTTTTCCCCCAGGATTCTTTGATTTCATTACAAATGTGTTTACTGACACTTTTGATCAGTTTAATGATCCTTGTTGAACAAAAGTGTTTATTTCTTTCAAGAAAAATCTTACTAACCCCAATCTTATGAACAGGGGTGTATATAAACATGAAGAAATCTTTTGTGTGTGTGTGTGTGTGTATCATCAATGAAAACAATAAAATGTTTTTCTGATTACTTAGGTCGGAACACTGCTTTGTTTGTCTCTGTGACCGGAGGAGATTCAGTCAGAGTGACTGACGTGCTTCTAGTTGAAGCTTCAGGATTGGATGTTGTTAATGGAACCATTAAATCATTGGGTGCGACAGACTTCCTGGTCAACATAGACAGAATCCCAGAGTGGGCGTTTGTGGTGCAGCTGAAAGGGCTGTTACATGACTCAACTCGATCTTTGCATGTTCGATTCCAGAGACAGTCACCCACCCAGCAGCAAGGCTCTAGAGTTACTATCACGGTGAGCTTGAAGAGACAGTTCACCCAAAAATGAAAATTCATTATTATTACCTGCCATCATCACATGACTTTTACATGAGATTAGTATTACTAGTATGGAATATCAATACATGAGATATGCAAAATACACTGATAATATCTCATATTAATATTAATAAAATAATATTAAACATGTTTCTTCTCAGGCACAACCAAATAACACTATAGAGCCTGGAATCCCATTTAATCTCAACTTTACATTGGCCACTAATGCAACAGGAAGCAGTTACACTATCCGAGCCCGGACAGATCGCAGCTTCAATGTGTCTTTCCCCAGCTCTCTGGACACGGGGACAGACGGAAGTGCCCAGGGAATCGTAACACTGACTGCACCCTCAGACACAGAGTCAGGGACGGATGTCACACTCACCATTGAAGCAGAAGATTCAGAGTCCGGTGACTCTAATTACGTGGCACTGCAGTTCACTGTCATGACTAAGGTAGCCATTATGAAAGCTGCAGAAAATCAAGAGTACATATTATTATATACCATCCATTGATAAGAATATAGCTTTCTGCATCACTCAGTGTTTTTACATGCAAACAGTATTTGTTGACTAATTGTTGTTTATTATTATTATTTTTTTTTTTTGGAAGGTCACAGATTTCGCTAGCCCTGTCTGTCAGATAGTGAGCATCAAAGCTAACTGTCCTGTGGAATGCAGCAGAGCATCATGGGAACTCTCTGCCAACTTGACGGATGGAAATGGTACAGGCATAGCCGGAGTGTCCCTCAGTCGTGGCAATGGCTCTCTCAGCTTAAGTTATGTGATGAGTGCGGATGGCACAAATGTGACTGTGGCATCTTATAATACTTCCTGTTGTTCTCAGGAAGTAGAGCTGGTAGCTGTGGACAGGGTGGGAAATGTGGGCACATGTTTTGTCTCTATAAAGAGCCCTTCTACAGCTATTAGCCCCAATGGTTCTACAACTGTTAGCTCCAATGTATCTACAACTGCTAGCTCCAATGGATCTTCAACTGTTGGGCCCAATGGTTCCACAGCTGTTACCCCCAATGGATCATATTCTGTGTCCTTCTCCATGTGTGTTGCTCTTGTAGGGTTATTAGTTTTCTTTCTTTGTGGATGAGAGGAACTTAAGTCATGAATTAAGTGAAAATTTTTCTGATATTGTTAACTTAACGTTAAGAACAGTGTGGATTTACTTTAAAATTGTAACCTTTTAATATAAGATTAGCATGTGCAGGATGATGTATGTAGCACAAAATATAAAATATCAAAAGAGGGGTAAGATGACCCTCCAATTATATAAAGTGTCATTAATGTAAAATGCTAAATCAACTATTCCATAGAGCAGTGATCACCAACCTTTTTAGGCCCAAGATCCCTGACCTCGGCCTATACGGAGAAGAAAATGCCATTGCCATGGAAACTTTTCTCAAGACAGTACCCTTCAGTGATACATTATAACCCCATAAATGTAATGCATTTTTGTACTTATTTTACTGTTTTTTTCGGGATCTACTGGGACAGTGATAAGATCTACCAGTCGATCGCGATCGACGGGTTGGCGACCACTGCCATAGAGGGTATGCATTGACGTCACTTTCCCGCCTGAACACACCTGCTTTAGCTGGACTGAGTGGCAAAAGAGCTGCAGCGTGAATGGGTTTAATTCATAGCTTTGCAATCCGCTTAATGGTTCAGTGTTTTCCTTCTAATGGTTTTCTATCGGAAACCATTTAACGGTGAAACGTTGCACATTGCTTTATATTCTGGCTTCATGTGCTTGCCTGTACAAAATATACATAATCAATCAGGTGTTTACTGAATTTCGCCTTTCAATATCTGCGTTTTACTATATTACTACTTAATGCAAACTGCGTAAAAATAACTGGCGGTCAGTGGAGCAAAGCGTAGTTTTGCCCTCCAGGTGGGCGTTCCTATAAGGGTGTGACGTCACGTGAAAACTATCAATAGGGGAAGCTGCGAAAACGTGAGTAAAACGAACGATAATCAGTTTAAACTAAAGGTTGCTGAACTCGATATAATGTTCCTTACAACTTGCCAAATATCCAGTGGTCAATGGATATCGATAGGCCTATGCAGCCAGGAATCGTGTTTTCTGACATTTAGCCTAGGCATATGTGCCTGATTTTGACCCTGGGGAAGTAAATAAAGCAGATTTGCCTGTGAACGCATTTTGTAAATACAAAATAAATCCGGGTGATCACTTATATCAATGTTATATATCGTCCAGCGCAAAAACTTACATAGCCTAGTTGTTGTCAGTGTTTATTTAAAAACATCCAGTTATGCAGAATATAAGATGGTAAATATTTAATTGATGAGTTATCAATACGATATATAACAATACAATAATAGAATATGATTTGACCGTAAAATTCAACATATTAACATGAAATGATAACCTCAAATCCGTGTTTCGCTGCCTGGAGTCCATTTGTTTCTGTGAATTGCAGCGATTCATCTGCTTCTCTTTTCTGTAGCTTTCGGCAGTCTGTAAAAATATGCCTCAGGTTTCTTGTCAAATCTATTTGTACAGTCAATCGCAAAGCTCTTTCTCGTTTTAGATGTGTTTTATGTGTGTTTTAGTGAGTCCTTTTGCCACTCAGTGGGCGGAGCCCCTGTTCTGATGATTTGTGCTGCCTCCCATTAAAAAGATAGGTAGCACAAATCGATAGCGGAAAATGCTACCTATCAGATTGTGCTGCCTACCAGCATCTTATTCATGTGGTTTGAGGCTTTTTTTAAATGACCATACCTACCCCTACCCTAAACCTACCCGTCCACACCTACCCTTAACCTTAAAACAATGCAAATATATTTTTGGTAGCACAATCTGATAGGTAGCATGATTCGTCGGTACACCGCCACCACTCTAGCTGACGGTGACGTCACGTGCATACCCTCTATTCTTTTCTCTTTTTTAACAATTTAGTTTAATACTGAAATTCACTGTGAATGCCAGTTTAATGATTTCACTCAATTAACCTGTAGGTTTTAATGAAAGAAAATATATCTGAAATGTACATCTAATTCATTGATACATTAAATAATAACCCCTATTAATTATAATAAATACTTCATTTTAAAATAATAACACTAGCCAACAAGCACAAATATCACACTTGTGGCCGTCTGTGCCAATTCTGGAGGGGCCATCTTACCCCAAGCATTTAATTTGATCTTACTTCAAAATAATAATGTTTACTCCACAAATCTAAAAACGTTAATGTGTCCACACATCCCTCATTAACAAACAGACACACAGACACACACACAGATACACACACACACACACACACACGCACACTTTTTATTTACGGGGACACCGAACGTGTCCTCATAAATCACCTTTATGCTGTAATACCTGTCATACCCATGTCATTATGCACATTTGTGTCCTCATAAACCACAAACATGCACACACACAAACTTCATGCAACACAGAGGCTTTGTGCCATGTCGAGAGAAAAAAATCGATTACGTAGGCTAATTTCCTTATATAGCCTACTGTATGTAACAAGTTTAGGTTCTGTATGATGAATAACCTGATTGTAATATTTTTAGGGGGCTAAATGTACTTTTGGAAATTAATGAAATAAAACTCCATATCTACAACAGCTTTTGGGCTTCGAAAAGATCTATCAAATCGAAGTAATTGCATTTTTTTTCTTAAAAAGGTAGAAACGGAAACGGCGTCTGTATAATTGGTAAAGTTGTTGATCATGTAGCCTACTTTGTAAGCCAATCACTTTCGAGAAGGCTTCGTCTCCATCCTATTGTAATAAGAGCCTTGCTGCCATCTAGTGGTCATTACAGGAACAAAGGTATGAGGAACAATACCTAGCTCGATAAACGATAATGCACAGTCCAATAAAACAGCATGTTTTAAATCTAAATATTAGGATATGTTTTGGGACAACGAAGAACAGAAATTATTTGCATGTTTGACAATCTTGCAATGTCCTGATGTTGTTTTGAATTTGAATGAATGCAAACATTTGAGAGTTGTTTTTAATGAATAACGACTTAATTCTCGTCTATTCCTGCTTCAAATCTCTCATATGAAATCAGGGGATTTATGGACGTTTTTAAAACGTTCATTTTTGGAACTTTGTTACACGGGAAATAACATCTAATTATATGTTCTAGATATTTTATGAAACATATAGGCCGCCGCCATATATATATTTTACATTTTGCTTTTACTTTGTTTGGAATCAAGCAGTAGACATGCATTAGAAAAAAAAAATGTGGAAAAACACTTACACAAGCACCTTTGCTTCTGATTTGTTCTAGTCTTCCAGATGGTTGCTGGTGAATTCGCAGCACTGGCTGTTTTCATTAGATCAGATTAAAGGGCGATTTTATTTAACTAATGGACGAAGTGCTGAGGGACTAGATGACCCCATTTAGGAGGAAACCCCACGGGACAGGGCAGTCTGTGTGTTTGTGTCCCATCTCTGCAGCACATCCAAACAAACCTCTGTCCTCCGCCCCCCATTTTCTCTCCATCACATTTCTCACAGCGAGGTTGTCTCACCCCTGAAGATGAGTAATGGCAGTGTCATAGTGACACTTCTCCATTCATCATAATCAGAAGATAGCGCCAAAGCAGCACAGCACAAAAGATAAATATACCAAGAGAAGGGGAGTGATCCATACATTAGGGTAAGATATTAAACAACGCTAATTATGTGGCTTTAATTATGATATAAACACCCGCCCGTTGTCTCTCATTACCATTTCTCCTCCTAGGTTTTATTCAAACAAGCAACGACAACGTACATATTAATCCTTTCCTTTAGCATTCTTTCTTTCTGATAAATATTAACTCGGGGAAGGCAATATTTAGTTTTTCACAAATGAAAACGATGTGAGGGATAGATTCATTGTCTACTCAACGTATATTGTCTTATGGTCATATCGTGTGTAAATCTCAGTTTTATCAGAACATTTTAATATTGCCTACAAACCACTGAACAGTCTAGCCCCTAACTGCCTCGTTTTCCTTAAATATATACATGCATACATACAGTGCCTACCTTGACTATGGCCCATTTCTTGTTTTGCCACTTTGTTCTCCTTTTCTTCAGTTTCTTTCTTATATAATTTAAACTGATATATAGACAGATTAAACTTGCTATACTCTTTCCTTCTAACAAATAAATTGCGGAGACATTTTAATGAGAACATTTTTTTAATGATCAATCTCTTTAATGTATTTTTTTCTGAAAAACAAATTCTTTGTAACTCTCTGGCATTACCATTTACATAATTCTGTACATGAAAAAGAAAAAAAAAGCACTGCTTTAGATACAGAGTAAAATTTTAAAACTAGAAAAAACCTTCAAAATAAAACTTAGAGGAGGTTTACATTACAAATTAGTAGTAAGACATTGTCTGAAGTGCAATGGTATAGCTCAGATGAGTTTAAAAGTGGAAAAAAATGAAATAAAAATACTTCTCTATCTTAAACAAACAGCAATATCTTTACAGTGAGTAGAGACGTATCCTCTGTGTATGTATTTAAAATTGTAAAAACATATTTACAAATAACTATCTGATATATATATATATCTTTTTTCCATCACATATATGTCAGCACCAGTACGAAAAAAAAAGAAGAAAAAGTTAAGCTCGATGATTTCAACAGAAATCTAAAACATGTTAATCTTGGTCCCAGATTGTTGATATTTGGTGAGACGGCAGGAGGACGCGGGCTTTACCCTCTCCATCTGCAATCCTCTTGACAGAGCAACAATATAACACTGCGAAACACTGAAGATGTGAATGCGGTCAATCTCCCATTAAGACAAAAATTTAAAAAAGGGCAAATCAGTCACAATGTTACATTCATGTTCATTCTTCAGAGAGCGGAAACAATACAACTAGAGTTTGATTACAAAGACACCATGACTATAATACCACAGCAACACACAACAGAGCAGAAAAGACTGATGTTCTTATTTGTGTGGCATCTCATGGTAAACAACAGAAAACTAAAGTCTGGCTAGTAAGATACCATATTGAGACTTCATTTGAAATTAGCTGACAAATTCACAACAATGAACACAAGTTGGAGGAAATGGGTCGTAAATAAATGTAAAATCCCAATAAAGAGCAGAGGCTTATATTAAATTAATTCGATTTTTGTTTTGGTTGAAATTTTGTCACAGTTGAAAGAGAAAGTTGTATGCAATATAGTTGGCTTGATGTAGTCTTGATGTGCTTGTCTTTCCTGTCAGGCATTGTGTAGCAGGGAGTGTCAGTGTGTTCAAGAACTGGAAGTGGTGCAGTGAAATCAAACGTTACAGAAACGAATAAATATTTCTCATTTGAAGAGTAAAATAACAGATGAAAAGTGGTATGACCCATCAGTGGAAATACAGTATGTATGGTGTATTTAATTTTTTCTTATTAAAATATCTTTAACCAGTGTTCACAAGCAATAACTTTCATGTAAAGAAAGGAAGAAAATAGAATGTTGGGAAGCATTTAAATATTGGTTTAAAATTCTAGATGTATGAATTAAAACACGCAAATGTCTGTGGGCTGTAAAAATCTTTATACTTTATGAGTTACATGTCATAGGATCCTTTCTAGCTGCCATTGTGACTAAAGAAAACATCTTTCTCACAGTTTTAGGGAGGGGAGGGAGAAGTTTGTAGCTGCCAAATCTCTTCAAGCAATATTAACAAACACCTAGTTGACAAACACACACATGGCTTCACTCTTCTACTGACACCGGTCGCCTAGCGACAGCAGAGCATCCATCTTGCATGCACTGAGAGCACACAGAGTCTGATGTGTTTTGTTGTGATGCTCATAGTGCAAATAAACACACACGCACACACACACACACAAGCACAAAGCAGAGCAAATGCAGAGGATGAACACATGTCAAGAGCAGCAAAAAGGGAGAGAGAGAAGATAAGTAAGAGAAGAAAGAGGTGTGAGTGAACTGTTTGGTTTGGGAAAAGGGATCCATTGTTGAAAAAGGCCCACCTCGAATTTCCACACACTCTCATACATGAACAGGATGTCAGAATAAGGGTGAACTAAAAACAATACATAAACACATCCATTAAAATCTTTCCCAATGTCATTTTGCAGGTTTTCAGTGCCTTTTGCCCTTAATGCAGCAGAAAGGACATGAGAGGGGAAAAAAAAGACCGAAATGGATCAAATCCAAAATGTATGGAAGCCCGTTTCCGCCACTGAATAAAAAATAATAAAAAAAGGTTATTTGGACTTTTTCACAGAATTGTGAGATATAAACTCACAGTTGCGAGTTATAAAGTCAGAATTGTGAGATATAAACTCGATTCTGAGAAAAAAAGTCAGAATTGTGAGTTTATATCTCGCAGTTCTGACTTTATTTCTCAAAATTGCGACTTTATGTCTCGCAATTGTGTTTATATCACGGAATTCTGACTTTATTTCTCAGAATTGCGAGTTTATATCTCACAATTATGACTTTTTAACTCGCAATTGCGAGTTTATATCACGCAATTCTGAGAAAAAAAGTCTGAATTGTGAGATAAAAAGTCGCAATTACCTTTTTTATTTTTTATTCAGTGGCGGAAACGGGCTTCCATAAAAATGGGTATTTCTTCAAAAACAAAAAAAAACACAGAACACTGGATCTTTACTTAAGAAGCAACCCAAACAGAGAGGAATTGGTTTAAATATTGTGACAGCACACACATGTAATACACAACATGTAATATATTTCTTAGATTTGTCGATCATGTAATTAAAAAAAAAAAAGAAACAATAAAACGAATCACATTTTCCATAAAATTGTCCTGTTAAAAAATCCCTTAGGCTATTGGCTGGGGAAAAACTCTTCCATCCAACCTTCCGTCGAATCCAAATCTGTCCCATCCGACAAGCCGAACGAAACCCCGGCCCCAGCCCCTGATTGGCTGCCGTAACTGTACACCAGGTCCTGACTGGACGTCCGCTGATAGCCCTGAGGCTGACCCCCTGGCATGTATGGCCCACCCCCTCCGGATGCTCCCGGCATGCCCTGAGCAGGGCCTTGTCCGAAAGCGGCCATGTTGGGCACACCCTGGTTCATGCCTGGCATCACCATTCCCCGCGGCTGATTGGTCCTTGGTTGCCCTGCCATGTGCTGCATCATCGGCCCACCCATTGCCGCTGGGTTTATCGAACGAGGGTCCACCATAGTCTGTCCACCCATCGCTTGTGCGAAATGCTGCTTGGCCATTCTAGGAGCCTGGCCACCTTGCATGGCGTACGCAGGGTTACTGTTAAACGCCACCATGTCGTTTGAAGTTCTTCCGCCCATGGCCTGCATGTTTTGCTGCTGCTGCCACGTCTGGCCTCCGCCTCCCATCATGCTTTGCAGTCTCTGAACTTTGGCCATCGGCTGCCCACCAGGGGCAACAACGGCTGATTTTATTTGCTGCTGCGGGAGTGACGGGGTCATTAGCATTCCCTGCCCATACCCGCCTCCGGCGACCATCCCTTGCCCGCCGGTGCCCGCTTGTCTCTGTGCCATCGCCATGCCGGGCTGGTTAGGATGGTGCTGCTGTTGCTGCTGGAGCATTTGGCCCATGTTTGGGTTCATACCTTGGTACATCCCGGTCTGTGTACCCACCTGGCCTCCGTACGCCATACTCATGTCACCCTGCAAAGGTATGGTGCCCGAGTTCTGGACAGACGTCATCTGCAGTATCCCGGGGTTCTGTTGCTGCTGCAGAAGTCGAGCGTTGCGCATGTTCTGCAGTGTCTGGTTCCTTGCTGCCATCTCCTGGGGCGTGCCTAAAATAATTTACAATTAAATAATATTAACTGACATCTGTTGTTCTCATTACATTTCCAGTACATCAAAGGCTTGTTTCAATTAAAGTCAAATGGCATAAGTACACAGTTTCAAATGCATAGCGAATCGCTATCATTTATATATGATGACATAAACTGCACACTGAAATTTTCAGATGTCTGTGCATCAAATTATTAATTCCATGTTCGACACCTTATAGCTCCGATGAACACATACGTATTACATGTTAAATTATGTTGACAAAAAGGCATCAGACAAAAATTGATATAAAGCTAAATAAAATGGATTTCCTGCTTATAGCCCTAACACACATGACTGAAAAATACTGCTTTTCAGCATAATTTGACCTTATGAAGCTGCATTTCTGATATCGTTGTCAGATTTTACTGTGATATGAAATATTTTATTAAAATGTTTTTGAGATTTTAGTCTCCATTCTAGTAGACAGAAGTTTTAATTACATTTAAAGTATGTAAAAGATGACCTGCGAATTAACTGATTTTCATTTAAGTCAAATAACCAAAAAAACTTGTGCCTAAATTTAAATTTAACATTCAACAACAAAATAATCAAAAGATGGCTCCCTGTAACTGCAACAGTCTTAGTTTAAGTGAATGTATGTGTGTGTTCATTAGAAATGCTGACAGATGCACTGGGTGTTTAAGTGGCAAGGCATAATTTTTTTTAATGTGAATGAGAAAATTATTTTCATTTTGAAATAGAGAAATGCAAAGGTTTAAAGGAGGAGTTGAGAGTCACTATTTACTTCAGGATCTTACATTGCTAAACACCATAAGCCATTGGGCCACAGAGTAATATGGTCATTACAACTAGTGGCAAAGTGTTTAATGTTTGGGCATGGATATTTTTTTTCTGTGTAATTCTGTGTCTTACCTTGAAACTGCTGGAGCGGGTATGGATTCCTCTGTGCCTGACTCATCTGTCTGGGGAGATGCTGCTGTTGTTGTAACTGGAAAAAGAAGGGAAGCAAAGCAGAAAAATGCATGAATATCAAAATTCCTTATCAATACTAACAGAAAGCAGAACTCCGAAGCTACGGAGGGTCAAGCAGCTGCTTGCACACTCACAAGTGTGACTATTTCATACGAGTATTTTAAACAAAAGCCCTGCACTGTCAGTGGCACTCACCTGTTCTGCCAGCATGTGTTGCTGCTGTTGCTGTTGTCTCTGTTCTCTCATAAGCTGTGCTTTCTGCTGCTCCATCAGATGGAGCTGGACCCTCTTTTCCTGCTCCATAGCCATCATCTGCTTCATCATGGCTGCTTGCTGTTGCTGCTGTGGATTGGGCAGATAGCCGCCAGACCCCGCCCCATTAGGCCCTGCTGAGGTCACACCCGCTGTTCCTCCGTGAGGTGGCTGCACTCCACCAGCCTGTCGCGGCAGACCAACCACACCTTCCTACAGGCACAAGAAAAGAGAGCTGATCAGAGAGTGTTCTGTATGACAGATGATTCACTTCATTTATTCAGTCATTAAATTATTGACAACTAAGAGACATAATACGGTTCTAATTGCTTAACAGATTATTTTCAGGGTGAATTGTCAGTTGATCTCTGAGGACTGGTACTAAATTAAACAATATATATATATTACATAAACTACAGTTCAAACGTGTTTTTAAATAAATGTATACTGTTATTCAGAAAGGATACATTAAACTGATAAAAAATGTCAGTAAAAGTTACAAGAATGTTACAGTAATGTTACAAAAGATTTCTATTACAAATAATTGCTGTCCTTTTGAACATATATTGATAAGAGAAACATTAATAAGAAATGTTTCTTGAGCAGCAAATCAGCATATTAGAATGATCTGAAGGATCATGCGACACTGAAGACTGGAGTAATGGCTACTGAAAATTCAGCTTTATTACAACAGGATTAAATTACACTGCAAAATATATCAAAATAGAATATATATATACTATTTCACAGTATTAGAGTTTTTACTCGATTTCTGATCAAAATAAATGCAGCCTTTGTGAGCACAAGAGACCGCCAGAGGGGGGCAGTGTTGATCTTTTTTTCCATCACTCCTTCAGTCTCTTTCTCTCACTCCCTTTTTAAGTCGTCATCTATCTCTATTTCTTCCACCTCTGTGCCCATGTCTCCATTCCGTTCTCCGTCTTTCCCTCCTTCCTCCACATTTCCCTTTACCTCCTCTCTTTTTCTTCTCTTTCACCCTCACCGCCTTACATACTCTTTTTCATTACGATCCCCTCTTCCCCCCCTTTCCCTTCAGCTCTCTCTGCAGATGGCTTAATCATGAGTGGTGTAAAAGATGTGTCTCCTTCTTCCTGCCGGATAAAGTGTGTGAGCCAAAGACTTCTCAGCCGAGCATGGAGAGAAAGAGAGATGAGGGGTGAGAGAAAAGGACTCAAATGACAGAAAAAAACATTAAAGAGAGGGAGCGAGAGAAAAAAACAGGAAAGAGCAACAGAGAGATAGAGAGAGAGAGCAGGTAGCCAGGCAACAGTGGCTGTAATGTTGAGCAGATGGTGCTCATAGGAGCCATGATGGACGACAGTGGGCAGCAGCAGCGAGAGAGAGAGACCGGGAGAGAGCAGCGTAAATTAAGTCTCTCTCTTTTATCCTCTCTTCCTCCTCTTTCTGTCTCCATTGCTGATTCCGTATCCATCTTTTCTCTTTCGTTCACACATGTGTGAACCACTCTTGATCCTACAGTTTGTGCTTTGTCATTTTTCTCTGAAACTAAACTGTCAACTAAAAAGGTTGTTGAAGATAGGAGGATTTGCACTGCAAATACAGTAAGAATGTTTTGTATAATAAGATGGTTTATAAACTGACAGAATAATTACTGAACTTGAAAATGTTACTGAAAGTGTAGTAGTGCGTATTTTCTGCAGCAGTAGCAATACCAAAAAAGTAATTGGGGCAATATGTTTCCAAACAGGTTTCCAGGACACTCCTACTGCCCATGTTTAGGCAAACAAGTAGCCCCGCCCCCCAAACTCATGCCATTGGTCTAGGCCAGGGGTCGGCAACCTACGACACGCATGCCAACAGTGGCACGCAGAGGGATATTCGCTGGCACGCAAGCAATAGGGAAAACGGCACACTGACGTACATTTTGAGGTAATAACTTCTCATAGTCACACAGCCTGTTAGGAGCTATAAGTACTATTAAAGTGTGAGAATTAACTTGCGCTAGTCTACGGATGCGTGCGCGACCGTTGCACATACTAGGCGCTTCAGATCAAAGCCTCAGCACTCGTCAATGTCAAAATGACTGAGATGGCCAATCAAATCAAAGTAGGCGGGTTTACTGTTCACAGAAGGAGAGTGCGAAGCGTCAGTTTATAGTGATGGGAAGTTCGGATCATTTTACCAACTCGGACCTTTGAGTCTCGTTCAGCAAAATGAACGAATCTTTTTGCGAGTCATTTCATTAATTTAAGCAAAATATAATTAAAATGTTACGTGTTACTTCCCTAACATGTCTACTACTTGCGCAAATGTTGATCACACTACAAACAATACAAAACTATAATGCTATTATGGCGCTTTTCCACTGCATGGTAC